>NW_022436949.1:5304857-5548003 GCF_009761245.1 Sapajus apella | reverse complement strand
CAAAAAAAAAAAAAAAAAAAAAAAAAAAAAAAAAAAAAAACTTATCTGAAAGGTGACATAAGCAGAAAAAATATTTCATATTATAATACAAAAAATACACTTGTTGATTAAGGGTAGCATAGAATGAATGCAAGTGTGGCAATACAAACCAACAAATTGATCTTCAGATGAAAAAAGAGCTCCATAGAGAAAGAAACCTAAAAATAATAACACAGTATTGATTCTAAATGGGAACAATAGAAACATATCTAAGTATTATATTAGATGTGTTGAGCTGACAGTGAGCTGACAGGTTGTAGGTGAAGCTAGCAGTTAAGTCAATCCTACTGCTGCATGGTGGCCAAACAGGTTGAAAACTCCAGACATCAAATAATCATATAAATTCTATCATGTATATGATTTATTATTGTTATTGTTATTGACTTTAATATCCAATTTGTTGTGTGAGATTATGTGTTTCCCCAATAACAATTCCGACTCTTACCTAATTAATAAAAACATGTTTGAAAAATTTTTTTTTTTAAAATCAGAAAATGGAAATGTTTTTCTGTAATTCTTTACCCAGAATCCCCTGGGTTCCTTGATCTAATATATTTCAATCTCTAAGCAGTAAGGTGATGATACCATAAGTTTTCCAGCAAAAAGACTCTACCACTACATCATAATTAGGATCCTATCCCCACCATTTTGTTGAAAGTACTTCCATTATCTTTACCAACCAGGTCCATCTTACCAAAACCAGGGGACACCTTTTGGTTTAATTTTATTTGACCTCTTAGCAGTGTTTGGCATAATGATCTACACCCCTGTGACAATCTTAGATATTTTTTTGTCATATGTCATGGACTCCCCCTTATCAGCTTTCTTTACAGATTGATGTTTTTTAATTGTGATAATTATTTAATTATTCTTTAAATAATTTCACCTCAAGTTTCTGGCCAAGGCTTCCGTCCTCTTTTGCCATTACTCTTGGCAATTTTATCTACTTTCACAGATTCTATTTTAATATAGATTTTGATAACTCTTTAAAGTATTTGTCTACCATAGACTTCATTACCCAGGAATACACCAATATACAATCAGCTGGGCATATCGACCAGACACAAGGAACCACCAATTTAACATCTGTAATATAATATGGAACCCCTCATCTCACCACTGTTTGTGTGTGACCTCCCAAAATTCCTATATTGGATTCCTAACCTCCAGTATTTCAGAATGTGACCTTATATGAAAATAAGGTCTTTATAGAGGTAATTAAGTTAAAATGAGGTCTTCAGTGTCATTAATACTTAATCCATTATGACTGGTGTCCTTATAAAAAAGGAAAATTCAAAGGTAGATATACACCCACAAAAGAAACATAATGTAAGCCAAATAGGGTGGCAAGCCAAGAAACCCCAGAGACTCCCAGCAAGACACCAGCATCTAGTGGGGAGGCATGGGGTAGATTCTTCCTTATAGCCCAGAAAGAAGATGCCTTGCTGACACCTGGATGTCAGACTCTAATCTCCAGAACCATGGGACAATACATTTCTATTGCTTAAGCACTCAGTTTGTTGTATTTTGTTATTGCAGCCCAAACAAATTAAAAGACTCACCAAACCCAGTAAATATATGGGCAAGTCACAGGAACACATTTTTTGTCAAAGAAGATAGATGAGAAATAGGTACATGAGATGATGCCCAATGTAATTTGTTATTAGAAAATGCAATTAAAACCAAGATGAGAGACTGATACTGTTACATGCCCAATAATGTTTCAAAGAAAGTAAAATAAAATAAATGTGAAAACTAATAAAATCCCTGAAAATACTACGTGCTAGCAGGAGTGTAATGTCTCATACATTTCTAATAGATTGCAAAATACTAGAGACACTTTGGAAAATAGTTCAGCAGTTTCTTCTCAAGGTAAACATATGCTTATATGACACATCAATTCCACTGTCTTTTCCAAGAGGTAGCAAAATTTATGTCCATAAAAGGCTTATTATACTCATGTGAGTTTTATTAATAGCAAAAAATTGGAAAACACCCAAACATCTACTGAAATTTTGGTATATTTACATAAGGTTACTTTGTTCAACAATACAAAAGAACGGTCTTGTATGTAACATGGGTGTATTTGTTTTCTAAGGCTGCCGCAATTAGTTACCATGAACTTCATGGCTTAAAACAGCAGAATGCATTCTATCACAGTTTAGGGGGCCAGAAGTCCAAAATCAAGGTGTTCGTAGAGTCACACTCTGTGGATGATTTAAAGGATAATCCATACCTTGCCTCTTATAGGTCTGCTGACTGTTAGCATGTAATGATTTGCAGGTATATGTCTTTTAGCTCCAGGCTTACATAGTCTCTTCCTCTGTGTATCTGGCTTAAACTTCCTCTGCCTTCCCTGAGGATATATTTAATTGCATTTAAAGACCACATAGGTAATCTATGATAGCACTTCCCACTATCTATTCTTTTGACATATAGGGCACTATTTTCAGGTTCCTGGCATTAGGATTTGGACATAGTGGGATGCCCTCATTCAGTCCACTAGAACCAACAAACCTTGAAAGTCTGTAGTAAATGAAATGTCAATAACAAATAGTACATGTTTCCATTTACGTAACATCCTTAAAAACAGGCGAAATTGAAATGACAGAAAGCAACTCTGTGGCTTCCAGGCTCTGAAGGGGGTGGTAGGAGAAGGGAGAGATGCGCTAATTGCAAAGAGATATGAAGAAACATTTTAGGAATATGGAAATATATGTTAATGATTATGTGGTTGTACACATTTGTCAAAAATGCACCAACATATATACTCATAATTGATAAATTTTATACTATCTAATTTTACCTAATTAAAAAATGTGAAGTATAAACTTGAGATGTTTTGAAAGTTTTCCTTCATGAAATTGTCCACTGACTTCTTTCGTTTTGTTCTCTTCATAAGTTAGCCCTGTTGTTATTAGTTACGGAAAAGCTATGTTTTATTTCATGAATTTTCCATTAAAGACTGCTCTTTAACAATGCATAAGAACACAGATAAGATTTCCTAGACATTGGTATCCAGTGATTGGGAAGTGGGGTAAGGTATCCATATATATTATCACTGACAGCAGAATAATTCTTAGCTTAAGAAAAGGAGAGATTATTTTTTAAAATAAGTATTCTTTTATTTTTTTACCTGTAGCTACATTGCTTAGTTACTGGTTTTGAGTTTAAGGACTCATCTTTGGAATGAATGTATAGGGAGCAGGCATGTGTGAAAGATGGAAAGAGCAGAGGATTAACAGCCATGCCAAAGGATGGGGGGAAAAAAACCACTTCAAGACTGACTTTTTATACTTAAAATATTTTATCTAAAGATAGAGTAACTTGATTAGCCTAATTAACATACTGGAAGTTATTTAAATCATGCAATGCAATATATTGGAATGAAGGAAACATATGAAATAAATCAAACAACTATTAATGTCAAAAACATATGAGATAATAAAAGATGTAGTCAATAAATTTAAATAAGGGTAAATTATACATATTTAGCTAAAATAGACAATTTAAAAAGTAACACAAATAGCCAATACGTAAACTCAGGTAACATCACATTAAACAATTAACTGTGCCATTTTAATATTTATTCACTATTTGCTTCTCCAGCCTCACCAGTTGTTATTATCCTGTGCTTTATACTCTGACATTACCTAATGGCATATTTTCTAACGTCTGTCACCAGCCAGTCATAACATGCTGGTTTTTTTCTTTCTTTTCATGCTATCTCCTCCCCTCACCCTCAAATAAATCCTTTATACTTCCTCTTTATCCAGTTTTGTTCTCTATGCATTCCTTAAATCTCAGACTCAATATTGGTTTCAGGATTTCAAATTCGCCCTTGTGGCCCTCTCTATCAGCTTGTGGCCTTCTCTCTATCAACTTGGTACATCACAGGAAACTAACAACAGCAAAAATAACTATGAATGACTGTACATTAACTTATACAGAATTTTATAGTTGTCTATTTTGTTGTTTGCCTTCTGCCAGTCCATATGCTTCTTGTCTTTAAGATTTTTTTTTTCTTTTCTATCTTGGTGAGTTAACACTGAACACAGTATCTGCAATAGCTAGATGTAGTCAGCAAAATGTATTCAATTAATAAAAATAACTAGAGATGAATAAGTTTTTAAAACAAAGTGAAGCAAGAACAAAAAGCATCCATTGATTTGAATATAGCAGCCAGAATTCATGGTGAGGGGTTTAGAGAGTAAAACTCAAAGCACCTGTTGGCAGCCTGAATTGTCACTGCAGGCATCTCAGCAAAAGTTGTTGAACACCCAGCAGTAATGGGAAGCTCCTGGAACCTCCTACGAATATATAATCTCACCACTCAGTCCTCCTCCATAAAGCTATGTCAAAGTGAGAGATGTTGAAAAGAAGAAGAGTTAAAAAAAAAAAAAGAGAGAAAAAGAATATGTTCTTTAGGAGTAGGTTATTCTCAATTTTGTTTCAGAAAATGAAAACTCATTAACAAAAGAGTGACTTTTTAAATAATCTCAAATGTTTATACAACTTAACAACTTGATTAGAAATAAATGCCTTTAAAAATAAATTATTGATTTTAAACCTTCTTTGCTTACTTCCTGAATTCATTAAGGTCTTGACATTCTTCACCTGTAGAAAATAAGGTTGATACTATTACTAATAATGAGATGAGTCTACTACAGGAACACTGTAGCTGCAAAAGAAAAAAAGAGTAATTGTTGATTTATGTAGAGAAATGTTTATATTATGGAATATTCATGAGACAAAACCTGATATTTTATGATATGCACATTTAACATTTGTTTTTAATGTGTAATGCATATTAGAATTCATAGCTTAAAATCTTAATATACATAATTTACCCCTTTCACTGACCAAGAAAGTAAAAATACATGTAGAAAGACAAATTAACTGATTCATATCATATAATTTATCCATAAACAAAATCAGTAACATTAAGGGCATGAAATTAGTATAAGAATTAGATAACATTTAAATTTATTGATTTTTAAAATTATATTATGAAAATGTGTCAATATGCTGTACTTTTAAGCCATACATTTATATAAATATGTATATTTAAATGTCTATATAAAATATAGATAGAGTGTCTACTTATATATTTTAGCTTCTTTTGGAAATTGAGGAAATCCAACTAAACATATGTACAACTCTGTGCAGTTTAGTTCACTGACTCAACAAATATGTATTCTGCACCTAATACATGCCTGAATTTCTTCTAGTTTCTGAAGAAATGAAAATCAAGATAGACAATATCTCTCAACTTACATAGCTTATATTCTAACAAATCATCCTTAATTATATAGCCCAATCATTTTGTTATGAGTTACCAATCTCAATTTCATACCATTTTACATTAGCTTATTTTACTATAGTATCACATATTTGCAAATTTCAAAAGTTGACTCAAAATCTTCAGAAATTCCTTTTCTCTTTAAAATGTCTTTTTAGACTATTATATACACCTATATTCAATTTAGAAATTAGTCAAGATACAAGATCTCTTACTCTATGTGGCTATCTGGTTAAATACAAAAATAACCACATATCCAAATTTATTAGTATTCTATTAATAGTGGTATGTGTCACATAACACTGATTGATTTCAATGATGATTTGCACCATCTTATTATGCAAACCATTATAACATCTTCTTTATTAATTCATTTATTATTTATAAAGTATCAACTCCAGCTAGGCCACATGCTTGGTGAGTGGGAAATGAAATGCTTAGCAGAGTATACACAGGTTTTATCTTCATGGTGCTCACAAATTAGTGGAACACATAAAAGTCAATCTAAGAGCAAAAGCAGGTAAATATATACTTGTAAATATGGTCTCAACAGAATCTTCAAAGCAGGGACTCAAATTCTCTTCCCTGTATGTCTTAGTACTCATTGTAGAGTCTATGAAAATGCTGTCTATAAAGTCCTTTTTTAGTAATCACTTTGCAAATAACTAGATAATCTGTACGAAAATGTAGAAATAAGATTTGCCATTTTAAAAATTGTTCCTTTGTATGCCAGAAAGAAAAAAAAATTTTTTTTTTTAAAAATTGATCTATATCTGAACTTTTTTGGAAATATGAAGTTACATCTTTTAATGGGATTTGTCATGATGTAGCAATTAAAACTTGCCTATTTTGTATTATGATATAAGCAGTATTAAGTATAAGACACAGAGGTGAAGTTATGCGTTGACTTCTACCATTTTTATTTATTTTTTCATCCTATCTCTCCACCCTACTGAAAAATAATCTTTTTTAATTATAGTGAGGTTCCCAACTAGAACCTAAAAAGCTAAGACGTATTGAAGAAAACTGTCTTAATTCTCACTTTTTCCTTGTGGCAATGGTATCTATTAACCTCTTCCTTACCTTTTGATACCTCAGTTATTCAAGACTGGCCACAATTTTAAAATAATGCTGATTGCTCTAAATAAAAAATTGTAAAATTATTTTTTAATTGCATATTATATACCCACAATTTTAAAATATAATGCATAACTGCTGTGAATAAACATTTTAAAGATATTGTTACTATAATTAAGTCAAACATCTTTACAATAAAAAAGTTTATTTCGTATCTTCAAAGAACTTATGTGACTATTTTATGAGTATCTAGGCCGGGCACAGTGGTTCGTGCCTGTAATCCCAGTACTTTGGGAGGCCAAGGTGGGCGGATTGTGAGGTTAGTAAATCGATACTATTCTGGCCAACATGATGAAACCTTGTCTCTACCAAAAATACAAAAATTAGCTGGGTGTGGCAGCACGTGCCTGTAGGCCCAGTTACTCGGGAGGCTGGAGCAGGAGAATCGCTTGAACCCGGGAGTCGGAGTTTGCAATGAGCCTAGATTGTGCCACTGCACTCCAGCCTGGCGACAGGGCAAGACTTCGTCTCAAAAAAAGAAAAAAAAAAACAGAGACATTCTAAGTTTGGAATTATCGTCATCATAAGATACCAGTGGTAAAGTTATGCGAAATCAAATGCCTCCTAGTTCCAAAGACAAATTCTCACATAACTTTCTACCTCTGTGGAGTTATTGGCTCTGACACGTTTTCTGGACTAGGCGTGTTCTGTTTGGTTGTAAACTATTTTGGGGGAATCCACATGTGGAAGCTAGGAGTCAAAAATAATCCACAGGGTAACTATTCAGCTAGATAGAATTGTAATTTCTGAGGAACTGTTTTTCAGGTTAAGCACCTTTGGTTCCTTCAAACAGTCCTCATAAGAGTTGCACTGCCAGCCTGGCCAACATGGTGAAAACCCGTCTCTACTAAAAATACAAAAATTAGCCAGCCGGGGTGGTACACGCCTGTAGTCCCAGCTGAGGCAGGAGAATAGCTTGAACCTGGGAGGCGTAGGTTGCAGTGAATCTAGATCACGCCACTGCATTCCAGCCAGAGCGACAGAGGGAGACTCCTCAAGAAGAAAAAAAAAAAAAAGAGTTGCACTCATAACTTCTCACCATCATTTGTAGTGGCTGGAAAGCTTAGTTTATTTCTTCAGAGGCTGGTAGCTTCCAGTACTCTTCTTTATCCACAGACAGCAGTCTGCTACCTGTATTCTAGAAATGTGATCAAATTTCTAGTTTGTTTATATGTTTCTCTCATTATTTATAGAGTTGTGGTATTATGAATGGCATTTAATAGATTGTTTGAAGGTAACTGTGTCTAGTCTACCATCGCCAATTCATCAGCTTAATAAAAGGCTCATTGACTCTCATTTCCTCTTTAAAAGCCCAATGAGACAATCATTTAATCATTTATTTCTGTAAATTCATACATTTCATAATATAGGTTTAAAAACATTTTTTATTAATTTTATTATTTTCATTTTATTTGGCTTTTCTTTCTCTCTTTTTTCACTCCAGTTCCCCCAGATACACCCACAACAAACAAATGCATACAAAGAGATGCTGGACAATCCCTGTAGGCATCTTGTCTTCCATATCTTTCTCTAAGTTGGATAATTTTGTATATATGTTACCTAAATATTATATTTATATGTAATTTATTTTATTTTTATTAAATTTGTATGTAAAGCTTTTTTATTATAATTGTGTGAAGCTGAAAATTTATGTCAACATATTTGTCTTTGTTTTTAATTCAATTATAATTTATCTTGTTAAATCACTTAGTACATCTCCAATTCACTGCTTTAATGCATAGATAATAATATAAAGTGTGGATATATCACAATAACAAAATTTACACAATTATTCTCTTACAAGTAGAAATCCATTTCATTTCATGATTCTTTGTAACTCTAAACAATATGAATATAATTGTCCCCAGTCATTATAGATTGATACTTTTGTATCAATGACATTGATGGGTTGAACAAGACAAATCTATGTATCTGTGTATGTTTCCCAAATACTTTGCTAAAAGACTGCAACAATTTATATGTGTGGACAATATATTACAGTACTTTTGAACATAATTTTCTACCAGAAAGATGTTAAAAGAGTTTTTCAATTTTGACATCTGCTTCATAAAATGTGATATAGCTCATTGTTCCTTTCCTTTGCATTATCCTGAAAACTAATGAGTTTGAGAATCTTTTCATTAGAATTTGTTCTTCCTTCTATTAATTGCCTCTTCAAGTAATTTGCATATTTTCTAACATTTAGCACTCTTCTTGTCATTTATCAAGTACTATTATATATTACAGATAATAACTCTACAACATTGCAAATATTTTTTATAATTTGTAATCTACCAGTGTATTCTGTTCATGCTTTTTTCCCATGTTCACATTTTCTTAATAAAGTTTGACTATCTTTTCTTCTTTAGCTTCATTAAGAAGTTCTCCTCAACACCTTTGCCATTCATGTAGTTTTCTTATATTTTTTCATATTTAATCATCTAATATATATGTAAGTCATTTTAACATATGATGAAATTATTGATATAATTTTATTTTTCTCAGGAAATGTAAATTTGTACTTTCACTTGTTATTAAGAATGTAACCTGCTCAAGCCTGTAATCCCAGCACTTTGGGAGGCCAAGGTGGGTGGATCACAAGATCAAGAGATCGAGACCATCCTGGTCAACATGGTGAAACCCCTTCTCTACTAAAAATACGAAAAATTAGCTGGGCATGGTGGTGCGTGCCTGTAATCCCAGCTACTCAGGAGGCTGAGGCAGGAGAATTGCCTGAACCCAGGAGGTGGAGGTTGCGGTGAGCCGAGATTGCGCCATTGCACTCCAGCCTGGGTAACATGAGTGAAACTCCGTCTCAAAAAAAAAAAAAAAAAAAAAAGAATGTAACATTTTCTGACTTCAAATAATCCTTACCACATATTAAATTAAAATATATATTGAGATCTCTTTTCAGATTCCTTCTCCTTTTCTTTTTTTTTTTTTTGATCTCTTAGCCAATGCAGTTGATAGATTTAATACATGTTCTGACACCTTAAAATAAAAATGTCTGTCACTATTTTTATCTAGCTATCCTAGGGACATTTTATCTTTTATAAAATCATTAAAATAATTTTATCCAATTAAAATAAATAACAACTATGGTGATATTCTAATTAAAATTGTTTAATATTTTTTTATAATAATTAAAAATTTCAATAATACAGCTTTTGTATGTAAGTAGATGAATTTTATTCACATAGTTCAGATATAATTTTATATTCTTCAATTAGATTTTATATAGGTTGCATTTTTTTTAGCAAAACATTCTAAATTTAACATATACTACTGTTGTGTGACGTATATTATTTCCTTTCTTTTGAGTTTATTGCGAAACTGGGGAAAATCATTTATTACAGCATAAAGCTAATATAAAATCAAGTTAGCATACTTTAATTTTAATTTCAGGTCTTATTTAACTCAACAAACATATTAGCAATAAAACTGCTTTACACAATTTCATTGTATTTACAAGAACATACCAGAAAACAAATAATGAGAGTGATAAAAGAAAATTCTGTCTAGGTCTTGATTTTATTAGGAATTATTTTAATATTTCATTATAGTTTTATACTCCAGTTTACCTAGAATTTTATTAATAATGACTGACATTTTAGTCAATTAATTTTTTTATTGATAACAGTAATTGTACATATTTTCATGGTATATATGGTAATTTGATACATTCATAAAATCAAAGCAGGGTAATTGGTATATCTATCACCTTAAATATTTATCTTTTGTTTATCCTAGGAACATTTGAATTATTCTCTTCTAGCTACTTTGAAATGTACGATTAATTAACGTTAGCTATAGTTACCCTACTTATCTATGGAACATTATACTTGGCTTGTTTCAGTTGGTGACCTTCAGTTCTATCCATGTTCCTGCAAATGATAGGATTTTATTCCTTTTATAGTTGAACTATATTTAATTGTGTATTTATACTATATTATCTTTTTCCATTCACGTATTGATGAACACTTAGGTTGATTCCATAGTTTGGCTATTATGAATCATGCTGCAATAAACATGAGAGTGCAGATATCTCTTTGACATTTTGATTTCTTTTCTTTTAAATATATACCCAGTAGTGGAAGAGCTGAATCAATTAGGAATTTTATTATTAGCTTTCTACAGAATCTCTTTGCTTTTTTCCAGTTACTGCACTAATTTACATTCCCACCAACAGTGTACAAAGTTTCCTCTTTTTCACAACCTCTTCAACATCTGCTATTCCCTGTCTTTTAGATACAAGCAATTTTAGCTGGGGTGATATGATATATCATTTTGGTTTTTGTTTTCTTTAAAGACTAGTGTGATAGTATCATTGTGGCCTTGATTTTCATTTCTCTAATGATTAGTGATGTTGAGCATTTTTCATTTATCTGTTTTCTATTTTATGTCTTCTTTTTAGATATGTTTATTCAGATCTTTTGACTTTTTAAAATTAAATTTATATTTCCTATTGAGTTCTTTAATCTCCTTATGTATTCTAAGTATTAAGTCCTTCTCTAGTAGAACTCATGAGTGAGAATTATCTTTTCATCAGAGAGATATTTAAAGTAGGCAGGCAGACAGATCTCCCAACATTCACAGTGTCCATTTGCCTGGAACAGCAGTCTGAGCTACTTCATCTTCTGGTGCATGAATTGTGGTGCAGCAAGGCCCTCTTCATACCACAACTAGGCAGCTCTCCAGGCATTTGAAGCACCCACTCCCATGGATTAGCAGCCTGAGTTACTTCACCCTTCCTGTTAAATAATTTGAAAGCAAGAGGGCTCACTTTGCTTCATACTCAGGCAGATTGGCAGATCTCCAGATATTTGGAGCACCTGCTTGCCCAGTTTGACAACCTGAGTCACCACATTTGCTGTGCGTAGATCACAGTGCAGTGGGGCCCTCACCACTCCATGCCCAGGCAGATCTCTGGGCATTCAGAACAACTGTGTACCCAGATTGGCAACCTGAGTCATCCCACCATTTCTGTGCAGAGATTTGGGCATAGGTCAGGGGTAAGGGGCCTCTCTGCTTCTTACCCAGGCAGATCTCCAGGCATCTTGGGGTGCTCACTCTCTTGGAGTAGTAGAAGTTCAGGCTGCTCTCCTACCCCCTACTCCCTGTGCAGAAAATTGGGGCCAAGGATGTTTCTTGGATACACACCTAGGCACATCTCTGGGTAATTGATGGCTGCCCACAAAATACCACCTTAGTACTTGCGCTTGTTTTGCCACTGGGGTATTTACATGTGGCCCTGCATGGTCTACCTTGTCCATCTTGGTTCCTCAATCCAGGGCTAAGGGGGAAGCTCAGACCACTGTGCACTCTATGGATCAACCCATTGCCTGAAGTGGTAAAGAGCTTCTTCAAGTGATTAAGGATCAAGTCTACACCCATCCATAGTGGCCACTATCACCTATTACCTTTGAATGTCATCTACTGATTGGTAGGTTGAAATGTACAGGCCAATGTAAAACATGCTAACAGAAGTACATAGGGCTGTAGAAGCAAAGCCAAGAGATGCTACACAACAATCTCTAAAGTCATGTGCCCTAATAAAAGGAGGAAGAGAAATAATAAGATGTGATTCACATGAAAATTAGTATAAAAATTGGAAGTACCAGTGTCTCCCAATGAAAATTAACTAGTGAAGAAACTCTGGTACCTTGAAAAATATGAATGTTTTAACACTACAAAGGATAACGCTAGCTATGCAGCAATAGCCCCTAACCAAAATGGAATTTCAGAAATGACAGATAAATAATTTAAAACATGGATTTCAATAAAGCTCAATGAGACCCAAGTATAGAATGGAAATCAACACAATGAAACTTTTTTTTTTGTTGTGATGAATTATTATTGTTATTATTTTTTATTGTACTTTAGGTTCAGGGGTACATGTGCAAATCATGCAGGATTGTTGCATAGGTACATACATGGCAATGTGGTTTACTGCTGCCATTCCCTGTCACCTATATCTGGCATTCTCCCCATGTTATCCCTTCCCAACCTCCCTACCCCCCTGCTGTCCCTTCTCTGACCGCCCCCAACAGACCCCAGTGTGTGATGCTCTCCTCCCTGTGTCCATGTATTCTCATTATTCAGCACCCACCTATGAGTGAAAACATGCAGTGCTTGATTTTCTGTTCTTGTGTCAGTTTGCTGAGAATGATGGTTTCCAGATTCATCCATGTCCCTACAAAGGACATGTACTCGTCCTTTTTTATGGCTGCATAGTATTCCATGGTGTATATGTGCTAAATTTTCTTGATCCAGTCTATCATTGATGGGCATTTGAGTTGGTTCCAGGTCTTTGATATTGTAAATAGTGCCGCAATAAATGTACATGTGCATGTATCTTTATAACAGAACCATTTGTAATCCTTTGGGTATATACCCAGTATAGGGAATGCTAGGTCAAATGGAATTTCTATTTCTAGGTTCTTGAGAAAGCGCCACACTGTATTCCACAATGGTTGAACTAATTTACACTCCCAGCAACAGTGTAACAGTGTTCCTATTTCTCCACATCCCCTCCAGCATCTGTTGTCTCCAGATTTTTTAATGATAGCCGCTCTAAATGGTGTGATGTGGTATCTCAATGTGGTTTTGATTTGTGTTTCTCTGATAGCCAGTGATGATGAACATTTATTCACATGTTTGTTGGCCTCATATATGTCTTCTTTTGTAAAGTGTCTGTTCATATCCTTCCCCCACTTTTGAATGGGTTGGTTTGTTTGTTTCTTATAAATCTGTTTTAGTTCTTTGTACATTCTGGATTTTAGCCCTTTGTCAGATGGGTAGATTGCACAAATTTTTTCCCATTCTGTTGGTTGCCAGTTCTCTCTAAGGATGGTTTTGTTTGCTGTACAGAAGCTCTGGAGTTTATTTAGGTCCCATTTGTCTATTTTGGCTTTTGTTGTTAATGCTTTGGTGTTTTATTCATGAAGTCCATGCCTATGCCTATATCCTGAATGGTTTTGCCTAGATTTTCTTCTAGGGTTTTTATGGTGTTAGGTCTTATGTTTAAATATTTAATTCATCTGGAGTTAATTTAAGTGTAAGGTGTCAGGAAGGGGTCCAGTTTCTGCCTTCTGCACACTGCTAGCAAGTTTTCCCAACACTATTTATTAAACAGGCAATCCTTTCCATATTGCTTGTTTTCATCAGTTTTATGAAAGATCAGATGGTTGTAGATGTGTGGCATTGCCTCCGAGGTCTCTGTTCTGTTACACTGGTTTTTGTACCAGTACCATGCTGTTTTGATTACTGTAGCCTTGTAGTATAGTTTGAAGTCAGGTAGCCTGATGCCTCTGGGTTTATTAGACAGATAAACAAGACAGAAAATTAACAAGGATATCAAGGACTTGAACTCAGTTCTGGACCAAGCGGACCTAATAGACATCTACAGAAATCCCCACCCCAAATCTACAGAGTATACATTCCTCTCAGCACCACATCATACCTACTCTAAAATTGACCACATAATTGGAAGTAAATCACTCCTTAGCAAATGCAAAAGAATGGAAATCATAACAAACAGTCTCTCAGACCACAGGGCAATCAAATTAGAACTCAGGATTAAGAAACTAACTCAGAACCACACAACTTCATGGAAACTGAACAACTGGCTTCTGAATGTTGACTGGATAAACAATATAATGAAGGCAGAAATAAAGATGTTCTTTGAAACCACGAGAACAAAGACACAACATATCAGAATCTCTGGGACACATTTAAAGCAGTGTCTAGAGGGAAATTTATAGCAATAAACGCCCACATGAGAAGCGAGGAAATATCTAAAATTGACACTCTATTGTCAAAATTGAAAAAGCTAGAGGAGCAAGATCAAAAAAACTCAAAAGCTAGCAAAAATAACTAAGATCAGAGCAGAACTGAAGGAGATAGAGACACAAAAAACCCTTCAAAAAATCAATAAATCCAGGAGCTGGTTTTTTGAAAAGATCAACAAAGTAGATAGACCACTAGCCAGATTAATAAAAAAGAAATGGGAGAAGAATCAAAGAGATGCAATAAAAACCAATAAAGGGGATATCAACACTGATTCCACAGAAATACAAACTGCCATCAGAGATTACTACAAACAACTCTATGCACATAAACCAGTAAACCTGGAAGAAATGGGTAAATTCCTGGACACTTGCACCCTCCCAAGCCTAAACCAGGAAGAAGTTGAGACGTTGAACAGACCAATAACAAAGGCTGAAGTTGAGGCAGCAATTAGTAGCCTACCAACCAAAAAAAGTCCAGATCCAGATGGGTTCACAGGCGAATTTCACCAGACTTACAAAGAAGTACTGGTAGCATTCCTTCTGAAACTATTCCAAACAACACAAAAAGAGGGAATCCTTCTCAAATCATTTTATGAGACGAACATCATCCTGATACCAAAACCTGGCGGAGACTCAACAAAAAAACAAAACTTGAGACCAATATCCATGATGAGCATAGATGCAAACATCTTCAATGAAGTACTGGAAAACCGATTGCAACAGCACATCAAAAAACTTATCCATCACCATCAAGTAGGCTTCATCCCGGGGATGCAAGGCTGGTTCAACATATGCAAATCTATAAATGTAATCCATGACATAAACAGAACCAAAGACAAAAACCACATGATTATCTCAATAGATGCAGAGAAGGCCTTCTACAAAATTCCACAGCCCTTTATGTTAAAAACTGTCAAGAAGCTATGTATGGATGCAACGTATCTCAAAATAGTAAAAGCTATTTACGACAAACCCACAGCCAATATCATGTTGAATGGGCAAAAATTAGAAGCATTCCCTTTGAAATCTGGCACTAGACAAGGATGCCATCTCTCACCGCTCGTATTCAATATAGTATTGGAAGTTCTAGCCTGAGCAATTAGGCAAGAAAAAAAAAAATAAAGTGTATTCAATTTGGAAAGGAGGAAGTCACATTGTCTCTATTTGCAGACGACATGATTGTATATTTAGATGATCCTATCGTCTCAGCCCAAAATCTCCTTAAACTGATAAGGAACTTCAACAAAGTCTTAGGATACAAAATCAATGTGCAGAAATCACAAGCATTCCTATGCACCAATAACAGACTAGCAGAGAGCCAAATCATGAGCGAACTCCCATTCACAATTGGTACAAAGAGAATAAATACCTAGGAATACAACTAACGAAGGATGTCAAGGATCTCTTCAAGGAGAACTAAAAACCGTTGCTCAAGGAAATAAAAGAGGACACAAACAGATGGAGAAACATTCCATGCTCATGGTTAGGAAGAATCAATATCATGAAAATGGCCATACTGCCCAAAGTAATTTATCGATTCAACACTATCCCCATCAAGCTACCAATGACCTTCTTCACAGAACTGGAAAAAACCACCTTAAACTTCATATGGAACCAAAAGAGAGCCCACATAGCCAAAACACAATGAAACTTTTAAATTAATTCAGGAAATGAAGGAGTAAACATATTAAAAAGATATCAGAGCTTCTGGAATGAAAAAAAATTCACTTAGGAAATTTCAAAACATAATAGAGAGTTATATCAATATATTATAACAAGCCAAAGAAAAAATTTCAGAGCTTGAAGACTGGCCTTTTGAACTAACCAAGTAAGACAAAAATAATGAAAAAAGAATTTAGAGAAATGAACAGTCTTCAAGAAATATGAGATTATATAAAGTGATCTTTATAGATTACAAATCTACAAATGATTTGAATTCCTAAGAAGCTAAAAAAGATTAACCTAGAAAATGTGTTTCAGGGAATAAGTCCAGAAAGTTTCCCTAATTTTGCTAGAGAGATAGATATCCATAGAAAAAATCTGAAGAATACCTGCAAGATAATATGCAAAATAAGTATCACCAAGACGTATAGTCACAAGACTACCTGAGGTCAACGCTAAAGAGAAACTGTTAAATGCAGCTGAGAATAAAGGTCAGATATGTACAAGGAGATCACCCCATTAGGCTAACAGTGGTTTATCAGTAGAGACCTTACAAGCAAGAAGAGATTCGGGGTCTATTTTTAGCATTCTCAAGTAAAAGAAATTTCAAAGACGAATTTCATATTCACCAAATTAAGCTTTATATATGGAGAAGAAATAAAATATTTTCAAGACAAGCAATCACTAGGACAATCCATTATCACTAGATCAGTCTTATGAGAGCTCTTTAAAGGAATTCTAAAAACAAAAGAACAGTATCTGTCACCACAAAAACATGCTTAAGTACATAGCCTACAGAACCTACAAGCAGCGACACAAACTACAAAGCATACATCTGAAAATATCACAATAGGATGAAAACCTATCAGTAGTAACCTTGAATGTAAATGGTCTTAATGCCCCACTTACAAAGCACAGAGTGGCAAGTTGGATTAAAAACAAGACGCATCTATCCGCTATCTTCAAGAGATCCGTCTCACATATCACAACACCTACAGGCTCAAAGTAAAGCATTGGAGAAAGATCTATCACACAAATAAAAAACAAAAAAGAACAGAAATTTCAATTCTTATTTCATATAAAACATCCTTTAAAACAACAACAGTAAAAAAAGGGCAAAGAAGGGCATTACATAATGATAAAGGGTTCATTCAGCAAGAAGACTTAATTATCTTAAATATATAAGCAACAAACACTGGAGCACCCATATTCATAAAACAAGTACTTCCAGACCTACATAAAGAGTTCAGTAGCCACACAATAATAGTGAGGGACTTCTGCATCCTACTAATAACATTAGGCGGGTCATCAAGGAAGAAAGCCAACAAAGAAATTCTGGATTTAAACTCAACACCTGACCAATTAGATCTGATAGACATCCACAGAATACTGGCCCCATCAATCAAAGAATATATACTTGTCATACTCTATATATGTATAGCTGGGACTATAGGCACATGCCACCAGGTAAAAAAACTGTATTTCAATATATAAATCTCAGAAATGACTACAACAAAAGACAGAATGAAGTAATCAGATACTTGAATGTGTAGTTATAGTAACTATGAATATGTCAGCTACTAATGGTATTTAATTTAGGTATATTTCATCAACAATTTCATCAAATAGTACCATGAAGAGTAGTATTGTCAGTGACATGCATTCACAAAATGCAACACAAAACTTGACAAAGTTCAAATTAAACACAGTGTTTCTTCAATTGGTACAATAGTTACATTTTAGTAAAAGAAAGTAATTAGTAGCCCTGTAAATACTATTTTTTACATGTTAAAATGGCATCAGTTTCTAAATTTGGATCATATACCCATATTTTCACCCTCATCAATTCTTAGCAGAAAGTTGTGGATGAGCAGAAAATAATATTGATGGAAACGGCCTGTCACATACATTTCAGTAGACCTAGTGGCTCTTCATATTGCACAGGTAAAATGTACGTATTTGCCCAAAACAAATGTGCATGAGTCAAATTAATGGCTGAGGTTCAGTCAAAGACCTGATATATTATACACTATGAAGACATATAAACTTTACGCATTTTGATTCTTATAGGAACTTTTTTTCCTACAGAATCTAAATTCTATTCATATTAATTTAAAAGGAAGGATATTTAATATCATTATTTCAGAATCAGAGATAATTATTATAAATTATCACTAGGAGACAGAACATGTACATTCTGAAGTATATATTAAACTTCCAATTTATCATTTTGCATAATCAAGGATTATTTAAGTAATTGACTTCTTAATATCCAAAGACATTAGTAGAAGTAGAAGTGAAAGAGGCGGTGAGTTCTGGGTGCCATATATGTGTCATTGATAATTGAGTGCATCATATTGAAAATAATTCTTAATATACCTACTCTGGATCAGGTGTATATTAAATTTTTATTTCATCTTATTTTTTTCTTAGTAGAAATTTAGTTCTAAAATAAAATTGGGATCATTAGTTGTTTAGTTATTGAAAAAGAGTAGGTTAAAGCAAGGATTAAAAATAATTGTTATTAAATGTTATGTTTAAATTTAAAATATCTACATATACTTTTATTCACCAATATATTGATAGGTCCAATAATTACAGAAAAAAAAACATAATAAATCATCTACTATTACATATTTTTCTTCAAAATAAAATAAGAACACAAGAAAATCTTTATGGTAGTGTGACCCTGTATATTTCTTGGGAAAAGATGATAAATGGAATATGGAATAACTATAAGGCAGAGATAGTATTTGCATAGAAACATCTAAAGAAGGCAAAGTACTCTTGGAAAAGAACTGGTAGCAGAAAATAGAAGAAGCCATAGAATTTGTATTGCTCAGCTTGAGTTATGAGAAGCCCAGAAAAATTTTTTTGAATGAGTTATTTACATAAAGTTTATATAAATGTGTTAAAATCAGTTGTTAAGTTATAAATAAGTAATATCAAAGGACAATTGTATACTTATAGCACATTTATTAGAAAAGTATACATTCTTTTATTTATAAATCTATATATCTACTTATCTTTTATTTTGTATATCTAGTATTTTTTCAGTTATATTGGAATTAGTTTTCTTGGACTGATATAAAAATATTCTACATCCACTATATATTGTCAAATTGTAACATTTTTCACATATTCCATCTATTACTTGTGGTATTACGTGGAGAACCCTGCAATCAAATAAATCGTTGTCACTTCCATCATTGTCTAAATGTAAGTGAAGTTCTCTCTTGAGGTAAAAAAGCATCATGAAAATAAATCTAATAAACTAACTGGGATGCCAGCACAGTTAAAAGTGCATACATTATTATTTGAGAATAGTTATCTGGATTATAACTCATTTAAGTATGCTTCTAAATTTGGTATATGTGCTTAAAAGATTCTAAGACAAATTTTAAAGTTACATTATTTCTTACTTTTCCATAAATCTCCAAAAACAGGGCAAATATTTCTTTATAATAAATACTTAAGCTTGATAATGCTGAATCTTACTATTAAATGAAAAAGGCCATTTTTTTCCATCTTTTATTTATTAGATCTCAGTACTATGATATATAAAGTTTGGCCTATGTTTGTTAAAAAAATATTTATAATAACTTCTATTAGTAATAGACAATGTAATAGATTAAAAGTACTTTGCGTGGTTTTTGCAATGATCTACCTATAAAAAATGTGTTATGTCTGTCTCTATTTACTCGGCCAACTATCTAGTTCTATTCAGCATCAGCTTTTTCCTTTTCTTCTAGAATAGCTTCAAACTGATCTGTTTCTACTCTTGTAGCATATTAATCCACTCTTTATAAGTAGGTTGAGCTTTTAGAAATTAAAAATTATTTCCATGAGAACTTCCACTACCACCTAAAATGGGGTAACATGAAAGTACTTACTCATCTTCTCAGGAGAACAGTTCCAAAACAATGACAACAACCCCCCCAAACACACAAAATATATAAAACAATGGCTTTCAAGACATTAGACCTCTAGCAACGAAGGACAGTAATCCTTGAAAAATGGCAGAGGAACACTTCTGATTGCTTCAGCTCAGTGTCTTGAGAAAACTTTCAGGATTCCTGCAGAGTAGGGGAGTTGAGTTGGAGATCAGCAGATTCCATGATTGAGAAGATGGGGAGACCAAGGGAGTTAGATTCCAAACGACAGAGTTCTAGAGAAGAAGGAGCTCCACAGTTAAAAAGAACCTCAATGTTCTAATCAGTACATGCATAGGAGGAAACTGCTTGAAGCCAGGGAGTGAACCATCTAACATGATTAAAGAAGTAATGCCCAGTGCTGTCACAGTGCCTGTTCCCACCAGTCAGACAAAAAAGGCTCACGATTCGTAGAAGTTGGGTTCAGTACACAGCAAATTATTTCCTCAGTTGTGGTGAGCAATTAACTCAAGACAAAGCTCTGCTCCAGACTCACCTAACAAATCATTAAAGCAACACTAACATAGATGAAATTCTTTCCAAAAGTCTAACTACATTTCAGGAGGAAGATCAAGATTTATAGGAGTATGAAAATATCCACAACCTGCCAAGGTAAAATTCACAGTGTCTAGTTTTCAATCAAGAATTGTCAGGTACTCAAAAAGTCACGAAACGACCTGTAATGAGAAGAATAATCAGTCCTCAAACTAGCAGCCAATAATGGAAGAAAACCTTCTCCCCTACCTGATGGGGGCTTACTAAATAGCTTATAATGACCTCATCTTAGGGTGCTGCTTTGGAAAAGAATGGCAATTTTCTACAAGACATTCCTGCCACCTATGTAACTAACAAATTAACTAACCAAACTAACCAACTAAATGTATATATACATATGTGCATACCCATATATGTTTATATATTTTAGCACTCCTTAGTCCTCAGGTTTTGAATATAATTTGATTTCTGTCAATCATATGTAGCTCTTGGTCAGCACCTGCTATTGGAACTGAGGGAACTAGGAAAGAGCAAGGCTGCAAATACATTTCATTCTCTTACAGAAGGTAATAAATGAAATGATTCTTGAGCTGGTAACTGCAGCAGCAATTGCCTAATTAAGAAAAGATAAGTTTCTTTAGCTTTCAGTGTTGGTATGTCCATTCTCATGCTGCTAATAAAGACATAAATTACCCAAGACTGGATAATTTTAAAGGTTAGGGGTTTAATTGAGTCATAATTCAGCATGGCTGGGGAGGCCTCAAGAAACTTACAATCATGGTGGAAGGGTAAGCAAACATGTCCTTCTTCACATGGCAGCAGCAAGGAGAAGTGTAGAGCAAAAGGGGAAAAGCCCTTATAAAATTATCAGATCTCCTGAGAACTCATTATCATGAGAACAGCATGAGGGTAACCACCCCTGTGATTAAATTACTCCCCAGGACATGTGGCGACTATGAAAATTACAATTTGATAAGATTTAGGTGGGGAAAACAAAGCCAAACCATATCAGCTATAGCCTTCCAAGTGATGGGTCATGCGTGCCAGTTATTAGAAATTGGGTATGTATGCCTAAATATCAATTCTTCTCATCCACTGAACAATTAGGTTGAGCCTCTGGGTAGCAGGTCAGAATCACTGAGATTGCCCTGCTTGGACATGACAAGCCTAAACATCCTATATGATGTAAGTTTATGAAGACCAGATGAAAACCACGTAATTAAATGTAATAAAGCTCTTTCTGATAAAACTAGCAGGGACGGATTCTATTTTTTCTTCCATCTGACACTCATCATTTCAATAGCAGTCCCTGGAATATGACTGCTATAACACTGGCTATCCAGAAACAAAGTCAGAGGAATCTGTGGAATTTCGTCATTAGGAGTACAGGCCTCTGGAGCAGCACAAAGAAAGAGAAGGAGGTAGAAAAAGAGAGAGTATCAGGGCTTGTTATTGAGCTAGCCTCCATTGATTGTGACTGATTTCTGGATCCAATGGGAAAAATAGTTAAAGAACATTTAAAACTGTGTTTTAAGACCATCTATGATGGGAGATAAAGGGCGTAGAAATTGAATCATAACCTCCTTTCCCTAATGGTGCAAGTTTTGCCCCAGAAAATGTTAAATTCTCGGCACTTAAAATTATGAATTTTTAAGGTTTAGTTATTGTCCAAGAGCATAAAAAGAGAAGCAAAGGTTTAGAGAATTGGAAGCAAGACAGGTGGTATTAACATGAATTGAGGCACCATCAGTTTATGTTTACATAAGGGCAGTTAGAGCCCACACAGACCTGCTCCCTACAGGGTCAGGTGGAACAAGAAACAGGTGAGGCCAAGAGAAGTTCAAGTGGTGTGTAAGAGGCACTCTTGTCATGTCAGCCCTGATCTAGGTGGTTCACTCAGCCTGGAAAACGCTTCCTCTCATACTGGCCAATTCCTACTCATGCTTTGAGATTCATCTATAATGTTTCTTTCTTGCTTTTTATTTATTTATTTATTTATTTATTTTGAGACTGAATCTTGCTCTGTCATCCAGGCTAGAGTGCAGTTGCACCATCTCGGCTCACTGCAACCTTCGCCTCCCGGGTTCAAGCAATTTCCTGCCTCAGCCTCCCTGAATAGCTGGGATTACAGGTGCCTGCCACCACACCGGACTAATTTTTGTATTCTTAGTAGAGATGGGGTTTCACTATCTTGGCCAGGCTGTTCTTGAACTCCTGATCCCATGATCTGCCCACCTAGGCCTCCCAAAATGCTGGGATTACAGCCGTGAGCCACAGCGCCCAGTCTTGTTACTTTCTTAGAGAAGTCTCCCATGACTCTCCCCTCTTCCTGTTTGGAAGCCTTAATGGCTTTTTTGTTTGATTTTGTTTTCTAAACTGAGTCTTGCCCTGTCTCCAGGCTGGAGTGCAGTGGCATGATCTGGGCTCATTGCAGCCTCCATCTCCAGATTCAAGTGATTCTGCTGCCTCAGCTTCCCTAATAGCTGGGACTACAGGTACGTGCCACCATGCCCAGCTAAGTTTTGTATTTTTAGTAGACACGAGGTTTCACCATGTTGGCCAAGATTGTCTCCATCTCTCGACCTCATGATCCACCCGCCTCGGCCTCCCAAAGTGCTTTCTTACCAGACCTTTATGTCCTTTCTTCTATTTAGCACATATCAGAATTTGTTTTGATATATGCATTTGTAAAAGCCTTTATTTAATATAAATCTCACTCTTCAGTTGAAAGATCCTTGAGGGCAGACATCATTTTTCTTTAATAATATATCCACCATAGCAATAACAGTTTGGAATTTAATAGGTGATTAATGAATGTCTGTTAAATTAATAAGCTAACTCTATTTATAACAATTATATCTTTACCTTAATCTTCATAAAGAAAAGGAAATTTAGGTATAAAATATAGTTGTATAAAATTAATTGACTATCTTCACTTCATGTACAACATCAGGTGCATTTGGTACATGGTGAAGGCATGATTCCAAATGATTTGTTTACAGGTAAATTCTGACAATTACATAGTATCTCTTGATGTCTTATGCAAAAAGTCTTCTCACACAATCATTCAAAGGTTATCAGTATGTTGATGAACATTATAATGGCAGCAATAATTTTGCTTTTTAATATTGTTATCAAAGGCCATTGCTGTCACTCTTTCAAGTTCTAAGAATAGCTCTAATGTAATATCTGAGCAAGTTAGAAGGAAACGCCATGCTCTGAGTTCAAATTATGAGTCCTTTATTCAGCTGGCAACCGAGAGTCAGCCAATGCTCAAAATCTCTCTGCCCGAGGAAGGGTTTTGATTTCCCTTTATACCTTGGTTTAGGTAGGGGAGGGGGCAGCCCAGCTGAAGCAAAATTTTACAGATGCAAAACAAGCAAGTTATTAGGAGGAGGCCTGTAAACAGGGGGCAGGAGGTTCCCAGGATTGTTGGTTGCTAAGGATATTTCCATACAATCACTAAGGGGGGTAGCGGGGGAACTTTCCATACAATCAATCACCAAGGAAGGTATTCACAATAGCAGATAGACTTGCCAAGCAGGATGTGGTTACAGTGGTTACAGGTACTGTGAACAGTGTGAACCCTCTTAACAGTTCAAAGCTTTGAGTTCAGTCCAGTAATGTACCTGAGGGTCTGTGGCAGGGAGGGAGAGGCTTGAGAGAGAGCTTTGTCAGGTTTGCAGCCAAGATGGGGTCAGTTAGGCTAACCCAGGTTAGGTTATTACACTAATAACATAAGATATATTATTGATTCCAATGAGAAAATAAAAATAAAAATATGTTTTCATTTAATAGTAATAATTGTTAAAATTAACTATTTAACTGTAGGTAAAATAATGATAAAATGATTATTGGAATCATTAAATAAGTTGTAATGTTGCAAATATTACATACAAATAACAGGTGGGAAAGCACGATAGGATAACTAGTTATATCAGTGTAAAGATATAACCGAGTCCTCTGTTGGAATCTTGGTTCTAAAACTTCTTGGTTATTTTACTTCAATCAGGCTTGATAGCCTTTCTGATAGCCTTTTTGTGTATATACAAAATTGGCACTGCCATATTTCTTTTTTACTGAGACAGAGTCTAGCTCTGTTGTCTAGGCTGGAGTGCGTTGGTCCTATCTCAGCTCACTGCAACCTCTGCCTCCTATCCTGCCTCAGCCTCCTGAGTAGCTTCAGTTACAGGTGTGTGCCACAATGCTCTGCTAATTTTTTTGCATTTTTAGTAGAGACAGGGTTTCACCGTGTTGGCCAGACTGTTCTTGAACTCTTGACCTCAAGTAATATGCCCACCTCTGCCTCCCAAAGTGCTGGGATTACGGGCTTGAGGCACCGTGCTGGGCCCATATTTCAAATTCTCTAAGATGCCATAGAATGTAAACCTCGTCATTGTTTCACACACCATTAATAAAAAAACAAAGGCTAACAAATACACTATAGCATCCAATCAATTCTAACATGAATCCTGATTTCAGAGATGTTAATAGAAACAAAGAATAAGAAATGATTAAATTAATGAAATATGGTAGACTTTTTTGATTATTAAATTAGATAATGAATGCACAAAGCTTAACACATGACTGAAATGTCAGAGCTCAGTAATGGCAACACAAAAATATTTGGAAATCTATACTATCTTTAAAATAACTGGGAAGCATAATATAACGTCTAAATTTGGGGGTTGAAGGTTCATCTGTATTTTTAAAGGTTTTCTTTATTACAGGGTGTAAAAAGCATTGGTATGATCATTTTGTTTTTGAACACTTAATTTCTTTTGTCCTTTTCAGTTCATTTCATTTGGTTCTAGAATCCAACTGTAGTGCTTTTGACTTAAGAATAAAGAGAAGTAAAAGATTACACAAGTGAAAACATTATCTAAATGGGTTTGCAATCAAAATGTTTGATGCATGGGTTTATTCATTATGTTGAAACATATGTATTTAAATAAATCATCCATGCTTATATTCTTAATTCTTCTTTGTCATGTATATTTCTATCATATTTGTCAAACACTTTCAAGATTCAATCATGGGATACAATTCTATGATGATCACGTGTATATTTTCAAGCTACATGCATTTTTGAAGATCAGTGTCTAAATGAAGTAACAACTCACCATATGTAATTTTGTGAAGTGTTTATTATTGTAGCTGTCTAGCTTTATAAATCAGTTAGGTTTTAACTCATTGTAACAGCGTAGACTGAATGACCTACTTACATTACAATAAATTACTTTTGTTTTACAAACCTTTTTTTTGTAATATATGACATGTGTAAACATAACCATACTCTCTGAATTAGCAATAAAATAAGATACATGTCTGGTTCCTTTGAATGACCAACAAGAATAACCTTTGTTGCCAAAAATAATAATTGGTTTTACTTTTAGTGTTTTATATTCCATGGATCACATAGATCACTTGATGCCATAGGTCAATTCATCATCTCCTTCTACTTCCATTTTTTTAATTTATACGCCTGCTCTCCTCCAAATAACTGTAGAAAGTAAATTTTTCGAAGTGTGTCATTAGAAATAAACTCTGCAGAATAACACATTTATATAATAGTATAATTTCTGTGTTTGCAACCAAAATTTTTTTTTGCAGCTGCAATAACAAAATGCTAACCTCCGTGGGAGTTATTAAAGTTTTCATTATTTCATACTTGAATATTGAAGAAAATAATGACAGTTTCCATTAAAAAATGAGTAATGGCTTCAGTATGAAAAAGGAGAATGGGAAAAATGAAATACCTAATTGGGATAATATTTGTTGTTATTATCAGACTCTAGGCCCAGCATTATTAACACAGTAAATGTGTTAACACACACATATCTTAAAACCACACATAACATGCACTTAAATATATTTATATAAAATAATCACATACAAAAGCATTCTTATAAATAAGAAAAGAACTTTACATTTTACCATGTCTGAATGTTCTGAAAGGATTGTTATCCCAAAATGAATATTCTAAAGGTTTTCTTTTCAAATTCATTAGTGAAATAATTGGGAGAGAAACCAAATGCTGTCTCTACATTTCTGTAATTTTCTTCTTTCTTGACAATAGAACTTCACATTAATTTATTCGCTAGGTATGTAAATTCTCTAAATGAAGACAACCAAATAGTTTGAAATCCAAGGAGAAATGGGTACCTCCACGTAGAGATATGATGTCAACATTGGCTTACCCTTGGCAGAGTATTGAAGGAGTAGACACTGAGCAACATAGAAGTAAACAGAAACAAAAAAAAAAAACTCTTTATGGCTAAATTATGGGCAGGCATAAAATAATAGAAGCTACTCAGTAGAAGTCAATAACTGAGATAACTACAAAATATCCCAAATATTTAGAAAATAACACTTTTAAAAATCATGATCTGACAAAAAAGAATTATGCAATAATTGAGAAAATATTTTGAATTGTAAGAATATTAAAATGCAATATGTCAAAATGTTTGAGGAGCAGCTGAAGAAATACTTAAAGATAAATTTATACCATTAAATACTTACATAAGTAAAAGGGCCCTAAGTCAGTAACCTAATTTTTTACCTTATTTATACCTTAAGTGTAAATAAGAGCAAAGTGTAAATAAGAGCAAAGATCAAAGATAAAAAGCAATAACCCCTGAATCTGGTTATTTTTAGATTCACTTTCTTGAGGTATAATTTATAAATAATTAACTGTACATTTAATGTATATAATTTTATTCATTTTCATATACGTATACACCTGTGTAATAATCACCACAAATAAAATAATGAGCATATCTGCAATGAGCAATGAACTCTTCGACATCCTGATTTCAATACTTTTGAAAATGTATATCCAGGATCTGCACATGTACCCCAGAGCCTAAAGTATAATTTTAAGAAAATTACAGAATATTCTCAAAGTAAATTGAATTTGTTAATTTAATTTTATAGTAAGAATGCCAATTTACTTAATGTTATACTAGACCCCTCACGACTCAATAATAATAGTGTCCTTGTTCTTGTTACTTTCAAGTGGTTGCTTCTGAGGTTATGCATTATTTTATGTAGGTTAATGTTTTTCTTATAGTATTGTTAATAATATCAATTCGTTTAATTTTTTTTCTCTTAATAAACCTATGTTGATAGTGTGAAAAAAAAAAAAAGAAAATATATATCCAGAAGTGGAATTGTTGGCTCATATGGCAGTTTTATTTTTAGTGTTTTGAGGAACTTTCTATTTTCCATAGCAGCTATGCCATTTTACATTTCCACAATGTACAAGCGTTACAAAATGTGTCTTTTGTTTTTTTGTCTTATTCTAATAAGTTTGAAATGATAGTTTGTTGTAGTTTTGATATCTGCACAATATGTTTACTGCAATATTATTTATAATAGTTAAGATATGTAAGTTGCCTAAATGCCCATTGATGAATGAATAAAGAAAATGTGGTATGTATATGTGAGTGTGCATTGGGAGGGTGGATGGGTGTGGGGGTGTGTATATAAACACACAAACACATGCACAAACACATACACAATGGAATATTGTTCAGCCTTAAAAAATAAAGAATTTCTACCATTTGTGACAATGTGGATGAACTGGAAGACATCATGCTAAGTGAAATAAGCCAGTCTCAGAAACCCAAATTTTGTATGATTAACCTGACATGAGATACGAAAAATAGTCAAACCCATAGAAGCAGAGAACAGATTGAGAGTTGTCAGGGATGTGGGGAGATTGTGAAGTTGTTGTTCAATGGATATAAATTTTAATTCACAGGCTGAATAAATTCTAGAAGTCTGCTGTATAGATTGTCTAAGGTAGATCTCATGCTAAATGTTCTGACCACATGCATGCATACGCACACACAAAAAGGGACACAAAAAAACTTTTGAACATGATGGATTCTGTTTATTTTATTGATTGTAGTGAAGCATGAGTAGTTCTTCAGTAGAGCTGTTAAAAGTTTATGAGCATATCCATAACTCCTAAAGTTTTTTATGCTCACTTGTAATCAGTTAGTCCCTCTACCCTCTGCTTCCATACTCCCACATTTCCAGACAACCACTGATGTTCTTTCTATCACAATAGATTTATTTACATTTTCTAACATGTATACTAACAAAATTATATAGTATATGTTTCTTATGACTCCTACTCAATATAGTCATTTGGAGGTTTACGCCGTTATATTCTTATTCATTCATTTTATTGCTGAATAGAATTCCATTATGTGTATATAACATAGTTTGCTTTTTCATGCTTTTGATAGACATTATGCTGTTTCCTGGTTTTGATTAGCAATAACCTGCCATGAATATTCTTATGAAAGCCTTTGATTGGATGCAAGAATTTATATTTCTGAGATAAATATTAGAAGTGAAATAACTGGGTCGTATGCTAGAAGTAATTTTAAAGTTTTAAGTAATTTGGAAAAAGGTTTCCAAAGTGATTGTACTATTTTACATTCCCACAGCAGTGTGTGAGAGTTTGAGTCATGCCATGTTCTCAGGAACATTTAGTGTGACCAGTATTAATTTTAAACATTCAAATTGGATTTTCATTATTTTATGATTTTATTTACTTTACATTTTCCTGATGATTAGTAAAATTCTGTGGGATGTAAGCCCTCTTTGTGTACTTTTATGTGCTTATTTTTTATCCACATTTTTTTTGGTGACATGTCTATTCAAATCTTTTCCCTTGTTTTAGATTTTTTTTTCTTTATTTTTGTTGAGTTTTGAGATTACATTATCTAGCTTGGATATGAGGCCTTTATCAAATATGTGATTGACAAATGACTTCTCTGAGTCTGTAGTTTCTCTTTATTTTAGTTATTTTCATTTTGATTTGACAAAAATAATTGTATGTATGTATGGAGTACAATGTGATGTTTTGATATGTGTATACAAATTTAACATTACCTCTCCTATTTATATGTTTCATGATTAGAATGTTTAAGGTCTACTCTTTAAAAAATTTTGAAATATGTAATGCATTATTAACTATGGTCACCATGCTGTTCAGTAGATTCTCTTAAGCTTATTCCTGCTGTCAGTTTGGAACTTTGTACCCTGTGACCAGCATGTGCTGTTTTCCCATTTTCCTTACCTTCCAGCCTTTGGTAACCACTGATATAATTCTCTGCTTCTACATGTTAAACTTATTTTTTTTTTGGAGAAAGAGTTTTACTCTTGTTGCCTAGGCTGGAGTGCAATGGCGTGACCTTGGCTCACTGCAACCTCTGCCTCCCGAGTTTGAGCGATTCTCCTGCCTCAGTCTCCCAAGTAGCTGGGATTACAGGCATGTGCCACCATACGCAGCTAATTTTGTATTTTTAGTAGAGACAGGGTTTCTCCATGTTGGGCAGGCTGGTCTCGAACTCCTGACCTCAGGTGATCCGTCTGCCTCAGCCTCGCAAAGTGCTGGGATTACAGGCGTGAGCCACAACGCCTGGCCTACGTCTTAAACTTTTTAAGATGTCACATATAAGTGTAATCATGCGGTATTGGTCCTTCTGTGCCTTGATTACTTCACTTAACATAATGTCCTTTGGTTTAGTCATGTTGCAAATGGCAGAATTTTCTTTTATTTTAAAGGCTATATAGTACTGCATTGTGTGTGTGTATATATATATATATATACATACACAGTATCACTTTTTTAAAATCTATTCATCCATTGATGGACACAGGTTGATTTGGTAGCTTGGCTATTGTGAATAATGATGTTGCAGTGAACACTGGAGTGCAGAAACCTCTTGAATATATCAATTTCAGTTCCTTTGGCTATTTACTCAGAGGTGGAATTATTGGATCATATGGTAATTCAGTTTGTCTTTTCATCCCATTAGTATATTTTTAAAAATAATAGCTCTTAATATTTTATGAAAACCAGTTTATTCACTTGTTTATGTTTAAGGTTTTGATTTTTTGTGTTGTATTTTTACTTATATAAATGGTGAAAATTTATAATGTACTTTCATTGTACGGCTTCTTCTATACTTTGTACTATATTTAAACTTTAAGCTTTAAAATTGTGAATATTAAAATAAGAGATAATCTCCAAAATTTTATTACCTTTTTGTTTCTTGTGGACTTTAATGTTACATAGACAAACACATCCATAGGGAAAACTGTCATTTTATGGCAAATCCTATGATTCAGTCTTCTTAATGTTGTTATAATCTCTCAGTCATTATGTCACCATTCTTTGTTTAACAGACATATTAGCTGGTATCTTCTTTTTTCCCAATCATGTCTTTAACCAACCAAACCTCAAATATTACCAAACCAAACTCTAACTTTCCAACACAAATTTAAAAATCAAATCTCATATTACCCTTCCACCTAAAAACTTCTACTTCTATCCCGAATTGTCTAAATTCTGAAGCTTAAAATTTAAATGTCATGATGTAGCTTGCTTTCTCTTTGCTTTGTCTGAAAAGCTTCATCTGAAAGAGGATATTATGGATTGATTTACTTAGCCTGCATTCACACTTCTGGGATATTGTTTTTTATAAAAGAGGCTGGTAATGTTAAAAAAAAATCCTGAGAATCTGGATTCTGAATTGTAGTTAAGTTTTTTCATTTATATGCATCCATTTGAGAGTTGGAAGGCAGAAGTGAGGTAGGTAGCATTTCCTTGGTGCTATTTCTGCTAGCATTAGAAGTCTTAGAGAAGAGGTGAATCAAGAGACTGATGTAGTAATGCCTGGACTCAACCTTGCAGGATCTAATCATTAGCTTCATGAGTATGTCAGTGGCAGTTATTGTTTCAGCCAGAGATCATCTTCAGGGGAATTGTCAATCAACGGGTATTAGATGGTGGTTGTGCAATGGTGAGGGAAGTTACAACATCCTGAGATTTGAATTGAAGCTACATTAAATTGGTTGTTTTTATATTAAAGCCATTTAAAAAGTAGACATCTGAATTTACTTTCCTTATATCTTCACTATTTTTGCTTGCACATAATTTTGTGCAATAAATCAATTTTTCTTTAAAACACCTTAGAAAACTTTTATTTACTGCATCCCTTTTGTGTTCAGGCATTGATTATTTGACCTGGTTGAATATGTGGGGGCTGAAGAACAATCCTGATGGCACCTGAAAATGAGAAACTAGTAGTCTAAGAACATGCAGCAAAATTGCTATGTAATCAATCAACTGTGGTCCCCTGAAATAAAGTATCTAAAAGATCAAGTTTGACAAAATAGATTTACTGCAAATTAGAGCATAAAATATGGAAATAAATATTTAGGGACTTTGTATTTTGATGAATTTTCTAGATATATTGTGTTCTGGTGCAAATAACCCCTTCAAGGAGCAAAAATAGTTTCAGTGCCTGGCTCTTCCTAGCACTTAAAGATAAAATGGCTTTTAAGATTCTGGATGTTTGAGATAGTGTCATGTATTTGATATGTTGCTCTGACTCATTCACTGAATGATTAACAAAATTCAGAACAAGAGAAGGCCAGCTCATCTAGGCTGCGGAGCACTAGCATTTGATGTGTCTTCTATTTAGGAGAACCAGAAGTTATCAATACTACCTGTGATCTCATAATCATTTGAGGAAACAATGAATGTAGTTGCTCCACAGATACACAGATGTATGAAAACTTTAGTAATTTTACTCCATTATCCTTTATTATTTAATAAAACATATACTTTAAAGATTTGCTTTTTAATTTTCTTATAGGATGCCAAGTAGATTTTGACCAAACTAGAAGATGAATAAGCACAATCTGGAGTTTATAATGGTGACTGATAGGACTGTGAATCTTTGCTGTTGTGAAGAGGGTAAGTGAATCTTTATAAAATAGATGGTTTTATAATGCTTCAGATATTAAATTGATTCTACTGCTAAATTTGGGAAGTAAATGTACTCATGGACGTGTATATAAGGATATTGAATACTGAAAAAGATGATCAATGGAGAATATTGTGAGTTCTATTGTTTGTCATGAATACCTTCTTTTACTGAAAAGTAATTGTCTTAAAACTAGGTTCTATAAATTAAATGAATTTTTATGATATTTGATAGATAAGGTAAAATCCATCTTTTTGCTGCCATTTCAGCTGGCAGTAGAAGTCACAGCAAGGTGAACAGTAAGTGGAAACTTAAGTGGTTGGATTCAGTGTTCTAGTATCTGGTAACTGCTTTTGGATATTGAAAGGTCAACGCATGGGCAGTGGCTCCTTTACTTCTGAAGCACAGCTTAAATAAAATAGTTTGCCCTGGCCGTCTATACCTCCTGGGGCAGTTTCGTGACATATACTTCTCTAGCCCTCTCAACAAATATGTACTCTTAATTCTTTTATTAAATCCCTCCCTCTTAAATGCCAAGAATTGATAAGTTTCTTGCACTAATTTAATCTCTTCATTTCTGAATTCAAATCTGCCTTTACCTACACTGTCTGATTCTTCAAGATCTGGCTTTTTTCCAAAGATACAGTATTCTTTCATGGCTCCAGTTTCAGCACATATTATTGTAACTGCCTCAGTATCCTTCTTTGCCACCTGTATATTCTCGCTCTTAAATTAAAAAAGAAAATTATTTGGTGAAGTCTTTCCTGCAGAGTTCCCATTTGTACTTTGATGTACTTATGACTGTTTTTACATAAATAACTTATGCTGTCATTATTTCTTCAAATTTCTTGCCCTATATTAAATTTCAAATTTCTTGGTATCTCTCAGTATCTAGCACATGTCCTGGTGCAAAGTAATAACACATTTATTTATTTTTTTTTTTTTGAGTACCTGAAAAGATACAATTTTTAACTTTATTAGTTTTAAATGGTATTTATATGATTGTTTTAACATTTGAAAATATTTACTATATTTTACTTCCCTATTATTTGCTTATTACATTATTAATCTTCCTTACTTAGATATTTTAGTGATTTAACTAAAATTAGAAATTAAAAAATTGAAAGAAAAAGAAATCCTTCAAATCAAAATCCATTTCTAATTCCAGTTAGGTCAGATGACTAGGGTTCTATAGGCATTATGGGTTAGGCAAAGGGGTTGTTTTGAAAATAGGAAGTAACCACAGTATGGAAAGCTATAAAATCATAGGTAGTAGGGAGTCATTCAGTTGAGGAAAGGTGATTTTCTGCCAATCGCCAGTGAGGTTTTCAAGTCCTCTCCCACTGAAGCCACAGATGGCATTTATGGGCAACCACAGGAAACAATGACAGACATATTGTGAAAAATGGATAAGAGCCACAACTCCAGCATATTCACAGGTGTGTGAAACAACAAATTTGTAAAGGAACTAACTGTAGAAGGCTCACATTCAATGGACAATCTATGCCTCAGAGATCCTACGTTGACTAATTATGTACATACAGATAATATTTCATTTATTTCCCAGGCAAGAACTATTGAGTGGGGTGGGTCCAAAAAGGTCTTATTTTTTTTTTTTTTCATATCATAAAGAAGGGCCTGTCTTTTTTAGCAAAGTTGTATAGGGAGGCCTATAAAGTTGAATTTAAGATCATCTGAGAGCAATTACTGAGCGATTGTGTTGAGAGGCACATCAAAGAGATCCCAATGGCAAGCAAACCTGAAGCAAGTTTTGAGAAGCAAAATGCAAAGCCAGAGGAGAGTTTGAGAATCATGGGAGATGAGAATAAGAATCAGGTGACCAGGTCACAAAAACAGGCATCACTGTGGGTGAATGATGCAGAGAGTGAGTCGGTGCTCTCCATTGGGGTTTTGTGATGATTAATAGATCCATTTATGGGACTCACAACTTTCCCAGATGATAACATGTGTGTTGGAAGAAAGTGATCTGTCTGCTTTGGAAACAAAAAACAGCCTCCATAAAAAAAGGACCCTAACCAGAATCAATACTGAAACAATTCTCTGAAAACTTTCTGTCAAAAGGTACATCAGGTGGTTAGCATAAAGATAAAAAACATAGCACATAGATCAGCTCTTTCTGTTTTTGAATTTATACTTTTATACTTGTTCTGTAAACTTTGTCAACTTTAAACCTGTTTCCTTTTATAGAAAGTATGCTAATGCCATTAATTTCTGAATATTACTTCTAGTTGCTGAATGTAAACTATATATTAATGTATATTTATGATTTATCTCATGGTATCAATTCAGATATTTGCAATAATTTATTTTTGTTGTAAGTTTTTGAGCTAATAGAACTGTATCAGGTGAAATTAATGTAAAACATTTTTACTGGCTGAATGTATTCAACTGTTGCAGGCAAATTCCTGGTCCCCACAAATGGAAAACCAGCCTAATACTATCCTTTACAAAATGAAAAAGTAAAAAACTATTCTTGTTTTGAGGTGCCCTTCATTACCTCAGCCATTGACTCTCAAATTATTATTCTCCTTATCTATTTAAAACTAAATATTTCTGTAGTAGTAAAATGTAATTCTAGTTACCTTTCATTACATAGTCACAGGAAATTTAATCCCCATTAAATTGAGTTGCCACTTCACTTGATGGTTCTTTGAATCATATTTACTCAAGGAGGAAGGCTAAGTTTTTCTAAAGCCAAGTATTTTCATGTTAATTAAAGTTAAATTTGCAGCAGTAGAATCTCTGAGAGAACTGGAATCATGTGAAAGAAGGTCACTATTAAGTTTAATGTTTGCTCAGACTCAAGATTAGCCAGATTTTTGGCTTTAACAAAATGTTACAATTCAGGAACTGTGCTGTTGAACTAGTACCCAATACCCAATAAAGTAAGTGGATAATCAACCACATTTATGAAGAGTAATGGCATATTGATTAAGCAGTCCTACAATCTTTCTTTAGATTATACTCAAACAGACATCCTGAAAAGTCAATGACAAAGTGGGAGTTAAATAAAGGAAATCTTTATAGTGTTTCCATTGATTCCAGAAAGGGCTTGGAGGCTTAAAGTCCATCAGAGGTCCCAGTTCGATGTTTTGATCCTGGTTATCAGAGAAGTAGATCAAAATTCAAGTAAAAGTAAAATATAAATTTATGAAAGATTATCTTATATTAAAGAAATTTGAATAAATGTATAATTCCTTAAGAAACTGCTTCTTGTATTTCTAGTATTTTTTCAAGTCACTGTGATATTACAGTATGCACAAATTGTGTTTGTTTTACAAACTGGTTTTTTTTCATGTATATTTATAATGCATTTAAATATATATGTATGCGTATATATATATATACGCATACATATATATTTATATAATATATAAATACATGACCTTTATTTTTATGTATATATATATATATATATATATACGCATACATATAATTTATATAATATATAAAGACATAACCTTTATTTTTAGTCTCTATATCTTCTCTACTTAGGAAAGTTTGCACTGCAGAGGTCAAAGCACATACATAACATGCATATAGCTCTAAATACAACATATATTTGTGTTGATAATATAGACAAATATTAATGTTTACCACTAGTACATGACATCTCTGCAAATGCTGAGGAATATATATAATGTGCTTATACAACACACATATACATGATCTATGTTTTAAGCAAATGAATATAATTTCAATAATATTTTATTTGAACTAAAGTAGAAAAGATTATGAAAATATATTTTCTCCATTTAAATTTTGAAGAAAACTTACAAAAATCTTTTCAAAATTTGGGAAAAAATTAATAAAAAGAATATATACAAGAAAAAATTATTTTCTGCATTTTGTGTGTTTGCTACCATATGCTACAGGAATGACATAAATAGAGCAGAATTCAGATTCTAAGATGATATCATAAATGCTTTCTGGAGATGGCACTGGAACAACTGCCCAAGTGCTCCAGCTCTCTTAAATACATCTCTTTTTCTGAAGATTTCTCTAGCTATGCTGTTTTCAAAATACAATGACCCAACATAGAGCCAGCTACAATAAAAAATGAGACATTTCTACCATCCTCCATTAAATCATGGGCCAACTCTCTGAAATCATGGCAGCCTCTTTCTACTCTCAGAAGCAAAGAGATTTAGGCTTCTTGCGCAAATGGGTGCTATAATTAAAGTAGCAGAGTTTTCTTCATTGTTTCTTAATGTGATCATTACTATTTCATTTTAAAAAGTAATTCACCACACTAGTAACTCTACAATAGAGTTACTCTCAGCTGAATACAGCTCATAATTATAGAGATTCAGATATAACAGGAGTTATGTCATTTCTATCAAAATTGGTATAAAAGAAGATATGCATTGGACAAGTTAAACACAAAATTATTGTGATAGGGGTTAAGACTATAGCAATAGAAATAGATACTGAACTCCACTAGGGGAAAAAAATGTAGGAGAATTTTTAAGCATTGAATGTAATCAACAGTTGCAGGCAAGTCCTTCAGCAGAAAAGCACCAGAGGATGTAAGGATGGAGGCTGGTTAATGTGATTGGGTCATCTGTATTTGTGACCTGGCGCTTATTGAAGTTAGGCATCAACCTTCCCACAGAAACTGGGATAGAGACAATATCTTTCTGATGATTACTTTCAAAGGGATGGCTCTCAGGTTCTTGCGAAAGACATCCCTGGGTTGTAAAACTGACAAGAGGTGGAGAAAAGGGTGACATCTCAAAGAGTCAGAGAAAGAATTTATAATTCTATGTTTTCTAAATTAAATGCCTTAACGAAGAGAATCAGGACCTATACTCAGAAAGAAAGCTGTTTGAAGTTTAGTCAAGCTGAGGGGACATTTAAAACCCTCTAGGTAACAGTCAAGCTGAAGGGACCTTTAAGACCCTCTAGGTGAGCTCTGGCCATAACCTACGTAATACCTAGAGAAGTGTGAAATGAATGGAGCATTAAAGAGCTAACTTTAAATATTCCACACAAGATAAATATTTTTATCTTTTGTCTTATGGAATTTACTTTACATTATCCCATGCCTGCCCCTACATAGAGTTCATTGTACCACACTTCATTTCCTCTAGATTTTTCACTGTATTCTCTTAGTTTGTACTGTAGAGGTCAGAACGCACATATAGCACATAGCATGGGTATATAATAGATCATTATTACTGTTACAGGATATTGGTGCACATCTTAAGTAATTTCACACAATGAAGTTATGGGGAAAAAAGAGAAAATGTGTGAATAATTTTCTCAAAGTCAAAGAGAAAAAGAACAAAAAAATGTGAAAATTACAGTAGCCAAATAAATGAATAAATTCACAGGTTTGTTTTTTTTCTTTTTTTCTGAAATTTACTGGTAATTGAGGATAATTTTTGTTTTTAATTTTGTTTTAGTTAATTAGAAAATTATTGTAATTTGCCAATTCATTTACTTTCTTCATGTAAACAGAAATTAACTCTACTTTAAGTTGTAAATGGAGTCAGTGAAATGAAAATTACAAAAACTTTGTCATCAACGCTGTTTATCAAGTAAGTGTAACAGCTGTCAAATATTATGTATTTCAAATGTCACCCCAGAACCTGAAAAGAATTGTGGCCATGCAGAGATCTGATGATGACTGACAAATCATGTTCAGCAGTTCTGAGTACAGCAGGTACCATCTGTGAGAAACTGAGCCTCGCAGACTTTAAAGAACATAATCAGCAGCTTACAGAGTAAATGCTGCATAAGCTGCTCTCTGAATGAGCCCCACCTTGACATGGCAGTAGAAAGGGAAGATATTGTAATGTAAAACCCTGTATTTATATAGATCATTCCTTAAAAAGCTCTTAAATCCTTAACAGATTCTGAGCTCATCAATCCTTAAATTCCAATGGAATAAGAATTATAGAGGCATGTAATCCTCGAAATAATTATTTAGTGATCCAAAAACGACAATTTTCTAGTAGACTCTCTGTTTTATGAATACTTATGTGATCTTGATAAGGGGATTACTTTTGTTAGATAAACTCGATATCCAGGGAATTTTGAAAAAAAAGTACAGAGATTTATCCTGTTTTAATATACATATTTCTGTAAGGTTCTTTAAATCCTTTTTTGAACTCTGTAGTAAATAAACACATGTTCAAAGTGGTGAATTACTGCATTGAGGTGGAATTCATGATAATTTATCCACAAATGATAGCACAAGTCTGCCAGACATGCTTACTGGAAGCAACACATTTCCTAAATAACTAACTAGTCATATGCAATGTTGCTAATTTGTCTTTTCTATATTTTCATTTATATCCATTGCTAATGTCATTACCTTAGCAGAGGTTCTCTCAGCATCCCCATACAACACTCAGTCTCCACTATTCCCAGAATGCAAGATCCAACATACAAAGGCTCAAGGTGCTAAAACCATACCTGGCTTACAGTAGAGACTAAATACGTATTTGTCAAAGGAATGAACAAATGAATAAATGAGAAATGAATAAAATGATTTCCTAACATTCTGTCTTGCAACTCTACAATGCATTCTACACCTTCAACTAATCTTTTCATGGTATTTATATCGAACCAGAGTCAGTCTTCTTTAAGAATTTGTTTTTGTCATTTTTCTTCTTTTGATTAGAATGGCTTCCCAATATCTGTTATATGTGAAAACCCAATGAAATTTACAAGAAAAAAACTAAAATTTTAAATAATCTCTGAGAACTTCTTTACAATATAGCCCTTAAGAATCACTTTCTCTTGTCAATTTTTATTGGAATTTATAATTTTCCTCCAAATACTAATTTAACATTATTAAATTGAATATAACATAAAGTGTATGCAAACTAAAAATAAGTTATATAAAAAGCACAAAATAATTTTTTTCTCTTTCTTTTCTTTTTTTAAAAAATAAACATGGAGACTGGGATCTCACTATGTTGCCTAGGCTGATCTCGAACTGCTGAGGTCATGTGATTCTGCTTGGCCCCCCAAAGTGCTGTGCTGGAGTTAGAGGCATAAGCCACCATGCCCAACCTGAAAATAATTTTTATACAATATCAAAAAGCCCACCACTAAGAAATTATTTTTATTAACATTTAAAGGTCATCAACTTATGTGACAAGTAAATAACATTTTTAAATAGAAAAAAATAAGCAAATGAAAGAAAGGAGAAGTTGATCTATACAAATTATATTTTAGAAAACATTAATCATATTTTAATTTTAATGAAAATTATTTAATTTAGTATTGCTTGCATGTAAACAAGCACCAATTAACAAAACAAAATGGACTATATTGTGAAAATATAATTATTTCATTACAACTAAGTATTAATTCCTCAATCTTCTCTGCAAAGCATAGATAAATAACTCTAGAGCCACCAAGCTTTGTAAGCTGCGTTTCCTACATTAGAGAATATCTATTTTTCAATAATAAGAATAATATGAAATATAGAAAATATTTATTTCCTAGTTTTCATATACTCAATAACCTCTTCTTCTTTGAAAAACTCTAATGTCCGTAATTGCTTGGCCTTGTTTCTATACGATTGTTAGTTGCTCACCCATGAGTGGATAAATAGGTAGATAAAGGGGGTGAAATGGATTAATGAATGGATTGATAGATATTGCCCATCCATATTTGTATCTGGCTTCTGTATTTCAGAATTTGTTTCTTTGATTTACCCTTTGACTGGCTGCATTTAATCATTATTCTCATTTCAAAAAGGGCTCAATATATTTTTTTGTCTGTTTCTTATTTGTAAAAGGATATCTAGACAGGATATACCATCTAGGGATCATGCTCTCCTCCTTCAGAATTTTGTAAGCAACTTTTTCTTACCTTGAGATAGTGCACTGATATACAGAATCTGAAGTCCAGCTCATGAAAATATATTTGAAGGGGCAAAAAACCTTCAGTAAACTGGATAAGATGGTTATATGAATTCAGAAATTAATATGAAGGTTAAAAAAACATAAAACGAAAAAACTAGAACTTCATTTTTCTGTACTAGATAGCATGTAGGTATCTAATTATTAAACAGGGTATATAGAGATCAAGAAGACCTTGTAAGGAAAGCAGAGTGACCAACTCAAAATTTTGTTTTTGAGAAACAGAAATTTGCATGGAAATTGAGATAGTAACAGTGGCATCATCCTATTAATCTTCCACAATCTGCAGAGGACAAAAACAAGCTATCAGTATAGCAAAAACAGTAAGTGGAAAGCTTGCACAGCAAGACCTCTTTCTAAGTATATAATAGAACATAGTTAACTATCATCATCATACTATGCATTAGATCTCCAGAAATTATCCAACTTGCATAAGTGGAACTTTGTACCCTTTGGTTAACATCACTCCTTTTCCCTTTTCTTCCCCTACACCCTGGCAACCACCATTCCTCTTTCTGCTTCTACAAATTTAGCTAATCCACTTTCCACATACAAATAATATCATTCAGTATTTCTTTATATTGCTTACTTATAATTTGCTAAGAGGATAGATCTTAAATTGCAATACACACGCACACTGGTAACTATGTAGAGAAAATAGGTATGTTAATTAGGTTGATTGTGGTGATCATTTCACAATGTATAAGTATATCCAAACATCAAATTGCATACTTTTTAAATACATACAATTTTTATATCTCAATATCGCCATAAAAAATTTTTTCCTAAAAATGTCTTTAAGTCTTTAGTCAAAAATAGTAAATAGCTTATTAACAATGATATATAAAAATACTGTCAGGAATTCTGGCTAATCTAAGAGTCATTGATTTAGGACCTAAGAAAAACTTACGAACTATAGGGAGAGCTCAGAGATGCAGAAATTTTACCACGATTATCTTCTTTCCTTAATCTCTTTACTTTTTCAATATGTAATTCTCTTCTTATATATAATAGGATTCAAAAAGGCTGAAATTAAGAGGATAATATATCTGTCAATTAGATTTTCTATTCTGTATTACAATATCCATGTGTATTTTTTTTATTTAAAAAACATGATAGAAAAAAAATGGTCAATTCTCACAAATGTTTTGGCAGAGTGGGACTAGTTTGCTCAACTTTTTGGGAGTGGTTTTTGAAATATAAAAGACAATAGAGTAAATTTTTCATGTAAGACAATCTCATTGAATTCAGTAGCAACTGCCTATTGTAAAATGTACCACAAACTCAATAGTCAGATTACCTGATTTTAACTTTGAGGTTCAATTACTAGTTGTGTGCTCTGCCAATTATTTAACCTTCTGGAAGTCAATATTTTTTCTATTGGTTTTTCTCCCAGTATAATTCTGAAGGTTGAAAAACACACTTGAGATGAGAACACTTGGAAAGTGTAAAGCACTCACCAATATACACAATGATTATGAGTATTTTTTCAATGAAATTGTGTGCTGATAAATGAAAATATACTGGAATATTTTGTAGGTTTTAATATTACTGTAGCTCAATAGAAATTTCCTGTATGTTTCTTACTTAGAGAATCAAAGATTAAATAAAATACGTATTGTTCATTATTTTTTATTTTCTATTTGATCTGTCAGCAAGAGCAACTCTGCTAATAGAGAAACAAAATTAGTTGCATAAACAAAGTTGTATAAGATTTTATATTTTTAATAGAAATAGAAAATTTTCTACATTGTCAGAATAACTTACATGACAGAAAGTTGCTGTAGCTTTGTATCCTAATTATTCAGATAATCAAGTTATTGTCCTCAAAAATGTTGTCTTTAAAATTTGAGAAAAAAAAATTCTTGCAGATTTTAGGAGAAAAGGATTCTAATTTTTCTCCCTGCAGATCTTACATATCAGCTTAAATCACATAAGTTAATTGGAAAGGTTATATTATCTTTTACTGAAATATTGCATAAGTATCAAAATATAATTTGTGATAATTTAAATTGAAAATGTCCTAAACAGAATAATTTTCTCTCCCGTTTTACATACATCTTTTTAATTTTAACGTGAAAATGGAATAAAGCAAAAATCAACTAAATAAATTTATGACATTACATAAAATAAAATATCTTAGTGAATTTACCATCAAGGAAGGAATGAACTACACACCAAAAGAACTGTTTTAGAATTTAATGTTTTTGTGGCTTTCTTTCATGTTCTGAGGAGGATATAAAATAATTGAATTCAAGTATTCTCTCCTCCAGTAGATTAATATATAACTAACTGTATCAAACAGTTTGAGAGCAATTGAATAAATGCATTATACTATGAGAGAAGAAAAATTATTAAAGCATGTTTAATCAAGTGAAATCTTATAGAGTAGATATTGACTGAATTTTAAAGTATTGATGTGATTTAGGCAGAAAACGATAAATGGCACAGAGCATAGAAACTAGCAAATTTACTGGGAAAAAATGAGGAGGAATTTCTTACTGGAATACAGGGTAATACTGGAGATTCAGGAAAAATTAATTTAGGGGAAAGTTAGCATAGAAAAGATGGTTAGCCAAAAAAATTCCTTGAACTCAAAGGACTATTATAATGAAAATAAGATATTAAGCTCTTTATATAATAATGGTGAATATTTCATGAAAAACTGATTAAATGAAATAGATGATAAGGAAATGGAGAGAAGCTGGCTAGGTAGGAGTTTTTGTCTCACTAAAGCTTGAATAGCACAGCAGAATGAATATGTCTCTTGTGCCATTACACATACCTGCTATTAATTTAGTACTTGTAATGTGTTATGCAGTGACTTAGCACATGCACATTATTTATTGTTTTTTAATTTTTTTTAAATTGAAAATGTACAGGTCATTATCTTCATTTATAATATGAGAAAACTGAAAATTAGAAAGGTTTAAGAGTTTTTCAAGAGTACGTAATGTTTGGTCCTAGATTTTAATCCCATCTGCTTAGTTTCAGATGCAGGCTTTTTCTACCATACTTTCTTGATTCTTAACATGATGACCAATTTCTCATTGGAAAAGGAACATCTAAGACATTTGAGAAGAAGTAAAGTAAAATATGGTGATGAATTAGATGAGAGAATTAGACATTGGAAAGTTAAAGATGACATGAAATCTCTCACTTTGGCTTAGAATAAATGAATGGAACTATGGTAAAAGAGTTGGAAAAGATATGTATTCAGACAATTTTGCTAATAAAGCTTTCTGTAATATCTTGCCAACAACAATTGATGGCTGTAAGTAACAATCTCTTTAGATCCATTCCCTTAGGCATACAGATTCATGCCATAAATCATCTATTTCCAAAATTTATCTGAGAAAAACATTAATCAAATATTTGCCACTGGATAACAATAATTTCCATTCTTCTAGCAAGTATAACCCGTATTTCCAGTTATTAGATGATGGCTGCCCTAGGGAGGGTATCATCTTAGATAAGGCAGAGATCATTCTTTCAAGGTTAGGGAAATTTTTGGTCAAGCCTAACGTCTGAGGGCTATCATATAGTGGCACCTTCAGTGACTGGACAAATATATCTTTAATCCCGAAAGAGAATTTGAGCACATAACGCAGTGTCTACCGCATTTAATATACATTAACTATTTTCATATTTATAACTTAACAATGTCAGGTACCGTAATTTTTCATATTTTATACACAGGAATATTTACATTTAGAAAATTAATTTTTTCTTCTTGCAGCTCTTTTAGCTAAGTAAAAGGATGACTATACATTAGGATCTTTTTTATCCCAAACTGTAGCTGCATTTCCAATATTTATTCTACCGTATTATGTAGTCAGATATAATCCAAATCTGCTATAATCTATCTGTTAAGATTTGTGAAATTAGGAAACCTATAATGTATCATCAGATCTTATTCAGTCATGTCTCCCAGAGGGTGAATCTTGTTGCTTTTTTACTACTGGCTGGGTTCTATTGCCACTACAGTACATTTTGAGATTGTTTAGCTATCAAACCTAGACTAAGAAAGAAAGCTATGGCTTTATAAAACTGGCAAGTTAGAAGGTAACGAGAATTTTCTAAGACAGATTCAAAATAAAAGAATTTCTAAAAGTAGATTGGAGGTTTATTTCTCAGAGAAACAGACCTGAAAATTAAAGTAACACATTTCTCATGAAGTTTAAATGAGGATTGTTGTATTGGATCAGTTTTTTACACCTTTTAAAACTAAATGTTTCAGCTCTATCTCTATTTCTACTACTTGTAGTAGAAGGCATTCAGTTGGCCAGTCAGAAACAATTACAAATTAACAAATACCAGTAACTATACTTTTAAATTGAGCTCTCTTTTAGACCTAGGGCTTCTTACTCTATGTTTCACTATGTGACTTTTTCCCCTCTTGTTATTACTTATTTTACTATTTACCGCTCTGCTTACAATTTGCCTAAACAAAGCTTTGAAGATTTTCTCACTGTGTTCCCCAATCCTAGAACAGTATTATTCTTTCAATTAATCACACATTTTTATTTACATTCAGATAAATTTAGAAATCTTAATAATTCTCTAAAATTATTTTGAGTAGTTCTCCAAAGGACTCATACTTTAAAATCAACTGTTTCCATGTCAGCTGCTAGTGAGAAATTATGTTCAAAAGGCTGTGCTTTTAGTTTACATTGCTATTCAATAATTTTATGTACTATATATCTGTATGTATAATTCATATATATTAAAGATAACCTGTTTATTTATCTTTGAACATAAGGGCTTACATCATAATTTCTCTGTAATTTCTTTTTATAATGCTCAGTAAAGAAGAAATAATAAACAAAGAAATAATTTTGATGATGAGGCGATCTCGTGCCTCAGCACCCACTAGTAGCTGGGATTATAGGCTCATACCAACATACCTGGCTATTTTTTGTATTTTTAGTAGAATTAGGGTTTTACCATGTTGGCCAGGCTGGTCTCCAACTCCTGACCTCAGATGACCCAGCCACCTCAGCGCTGCAAAGTGTTGGGATTACAGGCGTAAACCATAGTGCCTGGCCTAGAACATGTTTTGACAATACAGAAGCACATGGGAGGCTTCTTGAGTCTAGACAACATCCCTAATCTATATAGTTATGTGAGTCTATCAGACTACACACTTAATATTAATACACTTTTCTTCACTTATGTCACCCTTCAATAAAAAATAACTTTGAAAAGAAACTAACAAAAGAATTTAGGCTGAAATTATTAGATTTTAAAATCAATGCTGGCTCAATAAATGAAACAGTAATGCAGTATCTGCTTAGTTGACTAAATCCTTGGAGGAGGAATTGCTAATCAGATTGATCTTGTCCTATGACCTTGATCTGACCACACTTTTGTAGGGTTGGTCATGTTGTGTTAAGGTGTTTTGTCCCCTGCCCTTCTTTCTTCCTCACTCTTTCCTGTTTATATGTAAAGTTCCGTAAGTTCTTTGTGCTATATATTCTTCAAATGTAATAATATTTAAACATACTTACACTCTTTAAACAAATCTTAAATGTAAAGTATTATTTTCTCAACACTGCAATTTCTTTTATCCTGGGTCTGCCTACAGGTGGCAAGATATTTGGTTATAGTTCAGATTGACAAAAAAAGTCTATTTTTCAGGTTTCTGGAGTTCACACACACACTGAGTTTATTAACAGAGACCTTTCTGCCAGGATTGGAACACAAGCTTTGCTAGTAATTAAGGAGTATTTATATCTTTGAGCATGGTTTATTAAGTACACATTTCTCTCAGAAGTTCACTAGCTTAAGAAGTGGCTAGACCAAATGATTATTCAGTTACCCTTTGGTCCAGTGATGAAAATAACATTTAATAGTGTTACAAATCAGGAAAACACCAGTTAATGTATCACCACTGCAATGACAAAATCTGAAACTTATATCCTTTGATTGAAGTAAAACAGATAAATCTTATTTTAACAGTTGAAAGATAATATTAATTCTCATAAATCAGTATTACCGTCCTAGTAGTTTCCTTTGGACAGATAATTTTCTGCTAATCTAATTATTAGCTGAGTCTTATAGTAAGAAATAAACATATAAAAGGTGTTGTTCCTTAATTCTCTGTAGACATGGCTATGAAACCATAAATAACAAATGCTCAAAACCTTGCCTCTAGTAATATCCTGCTTTTCTGTTTTATCCCTATGCTATGTAGATAAACAGAGCTTAGGAACAGGAAATAAATGGAGGAAGAAGGCCTTTCCCAGTACTAGAGCTCACCACAAAGTAAAAGCAAATAAATCAACATCATGTTGTATCTAAGAAAGCATTTTGAGAGACTGAGGTAGGAGGATCATCTGAGCTAAGTAGTTTGAGGGTGCAGTGAGCTGTGATGGTGCTACTGAACTCCCAGCCTGGGCAACAGAACAAGACCCTATTTTGAATTAGTCAATCAATAATAGAAAAAAATTAAACAACTCTACAGAACTGCTTTATGTTACTCCAGCATTACTGTAAGTAATGTGATGTGGACACTATTTGACCATATTTCTGTCTCCTTCAGTGACCTGCTATTTAAACATCACAATAGCAGCAAGTAAGCATAGAATAAGTCCGAATCCAGCCCAGGGGAGGGGAAATATGTAATTTGAGGATAGTGGGGATGTATAACTCAGGCAGGAGGAAAAATTAAGTTCTTCTGTTTCATCTGTTGAAAGTATTCATCTTCCTCACACAGGGCTGAATTTTGTTCTGTTTGAATGTCATTATGTAAGGTCCAATAAGCCTGTCATTATTTACAGTAATTTGGTCAAGTAGGATCCAAGTTTTCCATATTTCATAGAAAGAAACAGCATTCAAATAATAGATCACATCAGAATAAATATTATGAAAAATGCAATATGATGAGTCACAATACAATATAACTAGATTGTATATTCTTTAGAACAAAAACCTTCTGATGTTTTCCCGACTCTTTTTCTCCAGAATTCACTGGCCTGTTTTTTGATCAAAAGTTCAGATGTTCCCTTAAGAGAATCTGTGTATGCTGCTCCACTTGGAATTTCATCCAGCAGTGTAGTCACCTTTCACACGATGTGCAAGGTCTTAGGAACATGGTGCTGGATACGTAATGTTATCAGCTGCTTTTGATCCATTAGCCTTTGGGACCTGTTGGCCCCTCAGTATCATGGATCATGGTGCTCCCCCTGACCCTACCTGCTCCACTGCTCATCACCATAAATTCAACTTATCCCTACATTTTCCTGTGTAAGCGTATTCACATAGAAATATCAGCTGAATAATTGACCTGTTAAATACAAATATAATTCTGGTTCACATATATATTGTCACACCCTTCATTTCTCCTTATGTCTATTGGAAATTGTTTAGGAAGGAGGCTCCTTTGAAGACCCACATTAAGTAATTTAAAATTTTAATATTATTTAAAAGCCTACAAAACATAACAATTATTAAAATTGACAAATGAAGTTAAATGCTTCTTTGTTTCAGCCACTCTCTATTAATACTCAGATATTCTACCCTTGACACAATAAAGAGAGTCCTTGGCCCAAAAGGGTACCTATGGAGAGAAAGAAATTTAAAATTCATATAGCCAAAGCCCTTGAGTTTCCCATATTTATCCAGAGGAAGTGTCATGGTAAGACACTGGCAGAAGGAGATTCCTGGAGACCAGTGATATTTCTACAAGGCCCCTTAGAATGTGAGAGAAATAATCGGGTGATGCTGTTATAGATTTCTTCTGACTGTGTCAGTGAAATCTGACATTACAATAAACCCTTGACAATATTCAATATGGTTTAAAACAGTGTTCTAAGAGGACTGCCTACAAACTTTTCTCTTTTTTATATTTCTTTATTTGATAGTAACATATCCCACTCATTTGTTCTTTGATTGTCCCATGCATAGTGCTGGGATGCAGTCGTTATATGGTAAGGGGCACTAAATATGAACTTTAAAATGTGCTTTAAAGTTCTGGTACTTATTATAACCTACACTTGAAAGTTACTTATCCACACTATGTAGTAGTTTCTTTGTAAAATAGGAAATAAACATTTATTCTCTTTTAAGTTGAGCTTTTATGATGATTAGGTAAAACAATTTATATGTAAGTATATTTAAAATTTTAAAATTATGTTTAAAATGTAATGCAATGTTATTAATATTTTGATTAATCACTAGTGTCTTGTTTCATTAACTTGAATATAACGAAGATATAGAATTATAGCCCAAATAGTACAGGTCTCATATAATAGGTTGACATTGATAATTTTAAAAATTATAAAATAAATACATTGGATGAATTCACTTTCTAGTGTATATATTTTTAGTACAAATGTAGTATCAACAATTAGTTTTCTTAGTGATAAGTATTAATTCCAGAGAACTTAAGGCAAATCGGGATTTTTATTAGAAACGGGAGATAAATTGGGGAACTTGCAGAATCAAACAAAGTCTGGGAGTGCAATCTTGGGAACTGCTGAAATTATGAAAGCTCCTAAGAGTTATGAATGAGAAAGCAGGAAGAAAACCACCATCTACAGCAGGAACGACTAGTCAGTTTACCTTGATAAGTACATCTCTATTGCTATTATCATCTCCTTGCCTTCAGCTTCCACCTATGATAATCACTTCGTTATGATAAGGAACCCATTATCAGTTGGTTACATACCAGCCATGGGCTGTCTCAAGTATGATTGGATAAAGGATCTGGCCCACCAGGCTTCTAATGAAAAAAGTGGGAAGTAAAAGTAGAGAACTAGACAGTATTCTTCTAGTAAGACTACACTCTGTGAAGAGAATCAATTCCCTTCAAGAATATTGGGCACTGTTAGAAAAGAATAGTGCTGAAGGCCCAAGACTAATGAGGGTCCCCTTTAGACAGTCATTATTTTCCCTCGTATCTCTTGGGAATATAATTTTTATGTAAGGTAATATATAAACTTGAAAGTCATTAATAAAAATTCTGTAGCAGTATTCTACTTGTAAGGGCTTTCAGATTCTTGTGCTTTTTGTGTTTGTTTCTTCCCCCTCTAAGCTGCAATAACTTATTATTAAGAATAAACACAGGCATTTTCTCATCTAAAAGATGAAAGCTTAACTACTGCTTATCAGCTTAAAGCAGTTTGTGGAAAATGAGTGAGAAACTTTGGAAATTTATTTCATTTTCTAGAGGACTTTATCTCTGAACCCATATTCAACATCCTGAAAACCTAATCACATTAAATATTCTCTATTGGTTTCAAAATCATGGGTATCATTTCCTCTTGTTTTTGTCATGAGAATAGCTTTAGCTCCTGATATTTTGGTCATTTAAAGAAGTAACTTTCTAAATATAAATGTTGACAATTTTCCTTTTTTTGTTGAATAAAGATGGAAATAGATATAGGGTCAATTATGATTGAAAAATGTCAAGAAAAGTTACATTTCATTACACTAAATCTGATTATCATAAAAACAGTCTAACGCTGTAGATACTGCCTAAAATGCTGATTAAGTAAAACACTAACAGTGATAGTTTTTCAGGAGAAATGACTTAGGTGTCAGAGGGATTAAAGTGAGTGTTCTAGAATTGAAATTTTTAATCCAAGTCCATATTTAAATAGATAAAAGACATGATTTATAAGACGTGAAAAGTCCAAGCTTTATAAGCTTTTGAATTTAGTAATAATAAAAATTACTTTTTACCTGAGATGGTGTTGGTTTTCTCTAAATGCTAAGCCTTTTCCTAATGAAAAACAAGATTCAGAAATCTTACTTGGAAGTTGTTGGTGCCATTTTGCAAACATTTTGAGGATTTGGAAAAAAACAAGTCCCTACTACTTTGGCTTCCTGTTTTCAAATCTGTCCTTAGGGCTGCTTTTCAAATCTTTTAACAGCCAAAAGTATGTTTGATTCCTTAAGTCATGTGTTTTTCAAGTAAGGTTGCTATTTTTTTAAATGATACAAAAAGATTCTAAAGTTGTTGGACAATTTGTATATGAAACGTTATTGAGTAAATCAGGGAAGGGCTTCATTTATATTACTATTAATCTTGTCTACTGAAAAATTCAGATGCTTTAAATATACTTCAATATTAAATATAGTCATTTCTTCATATGTTTCATATTTTTATGAGAAAAGATGATTTGTTATTAGTACTTACAGGAAATGCTTATTTATCACATTACTCTGGTATAAAATCTCATGGCATAAAGATGCTTTGTCTTGTGTTTGAGAATATTGTTTAAGGATGGGAAATAGCTGCCTTTTTTGTTTAGAAATAAAAATAAGAAATAATGGATGACATGCCATCAGATTAAAAAACAAACAGGGAAACAAAACATCAAATTAAAAATAACTAGATTACAATAAAATAAAGCAGAAATAATTACTTAAAATGCTACTATTATTGAGAAGAAAACTGGTATATTTAATAAGAAAAGGAAAGTTGGTAGCAAACATACACACTACCTTGTGTAGAGAGCTTTAAAAATTATCTTTAATTTACTATGAAATCTTGAGTGGGAAAAATTATATTCTTGAATTTCAGGAGATTGGGAATACTTCTTAATGAAATGGTGGTATTGTATTGTATTTTATTTTTATTAGTTGACTATTTTCTACTATTTTAATATATTGTGTTTTATCATAGTATGTGGAAATACATTTTTAAAATAAAGTGCCAAAGATAACACCATAATAATTTTCCCATATGTTTTTTTTTTTCTCTTAAAAGAATGTTGTTCTCTACAAACTGGCATCCTTTCACACATCCTTTCACATCTTTTACCAGAACATATTTCAATTTTTCAAAAGTATTTGATTATTTGCTAATGTATCCAAGAGCTTAGACAGAAGTTTATTCATCATCTTAACTCCATCTGCTCTTGTTCCTGCCATGCATTGCAAGATTTTTAAGCACTAAGTTTAACTAAATAGAAAATCATTAATGCTTCACCATACTATTGATATTTGGGTAACCTAACTTTAAAAGGAAACGTTTTATTTCACATATTAAACAGAAAACTTAATTTGCCTTCTAGTAATTTTTCATGACTTTAGAAAAGGATTTTGTTGGTTGGTTCTTAAAAGTATTTTTGCTAAGTATTTTTTCATCATTATGGAAGTTAAAACTTTACACATCATTGGTGTTAACTTAACAGATTGATCAGCTCTGTAGCTAAAAGCCAGAAGAGTTCAACTCTTTCTTTTCTACTAAGTCATTAATCCTCTTGCATAGCATCTAGGTTTTGTGATACTAAACAACAGGTCTCCATGAAGAACTGTATTCTATTTCTCCATCATAACTGTAGGTTAGCATCATTAAAGTGGAGAAATAAAGCAGCCAGACTCCAGCTTGACACTGGGTCAAGTATTATAGCTCACTTTCTGGAACACTTCCTATCTACGCAATTTGTCTCTTTCTCACTACAAAGATCTGAAGATCATTATCCAAACGGAAAAAGCCACTAGGGAATGGAAAATTTGATCATTCAAAAATAAAAATGAGTATTTTGCTTCACCTATTGGGAAAGTATGCCAGCCTTGAGTTTAAAAGTAAAATTAAAAAAAGAATGAAAAATTATCTTGCTTTCTAGTGTTTGGAAATTGGCTCCTAAATCTCTTAAAATAATGACCAGTAGAGCATAGCATTATTGCTAGTCTTTCAGGCAGCTTTTAGAACAAATTGTCTTCAGGCTAGGTCCTAGTAGGTATTTCACTAATGTTGTTAGAATACCAAGTTATGTCTATGAAATACTTTATATTTTATTTAAAAATTATTTTTTATGTTTGCTTATGGCATCTTTTAGAAGTAAATATAATTGTTTTGATACTATCAGAATTTGTTTGCTCTTAGTCATTGTTAGAACTCTTACAAGAATAAATTATATAGTCTCAGTAAATAAACCAGTAGATCACAATGAACAATAACTAGTGGACAACTAGTGGATCAAATATAAAAGAAAACCAAACATGCACTGACTATATTCATACAATTTTTACATTTTAAAGTTTTCTTAATCAAAACTGTCACCCCATATTATTTTAAACAAATATATTGTAAATTATGTGGTTGTGTATTTTTTTAAGCTGAAAAATTTTTAACATGTAAAAGTATTTTCAATAAAAAAAATACATTGTTTTAGAAACCAATTAATTGAAGATACTGAACTACTACCTTACAGGGGCCACTAGTTTGTTATAGAGATTCAGAATTATATTTATACCTTGATTACTTATTCTTTGCTTATAGTCTATTTTAAATAAAAAAGAAATGCCCCACAACAGTTTGACCTTATGGATCTCCAGAGTTAACCAAACTGCAAGGTTACCGAGCCGTTCTCCAGGCTGCCAAGTCTACCCAAGACTTCTAACACCAAACATAAATTCAGCATTTTTCTAAGACAACATTCAGGTATGAAAATTCACTAGCAAGACTCACAGAACTAAGAGAAATCATATACTCACAGTTTGTTTAATATAAAGAAAAAGATGCAAATTAAAACCAACCCAAAGAAAACACATGGGGCAGGATGTGGGAGGGGTCCAAACATCCAGCTTCTGCTTATTTGCTCTCTATGGAAACACAGACTGTTCCACCTCCTCTTCACTATAACATGTGACAGTAAGCTCAGAGTTTTGCCAGCCAGAGAAGCTCACCTGACCTTCAGAATTTTTATTGAGGCTTCATTACCTTGGCATGATTGGTTGATGTGTGGTCCACTTGGTTGAACTTTAACCACCGCCCCCCAGAAGGTGTGACATATTAGGTAGCCTCAGGGACCTACCTGAGCCACCTTGAAAGCATAAACTTTCAGGTATCAATAATCCCAGATAACCAGCATGAATAACAAGGGATGCAAGGGATGGTTGTGTCTCTTGGAAAATTACAAGAGTTTGGAGGTTAGCCGAGGACAAAACCAGACCTATCTTTGGACAAGGTAAAATTCCTTACTGCATAAAGGAGCAATAGTTTCATAGCATTCTTTACCTACATGACATGGGTAGAGAGTTACAGCAATCTGTTGCATGAGTTAGGCCTAAATAAGCACAATTTTGCATGAAAATAACCAATAACACTATAACAGCTAAAATATATTTTTCAGAATTGTGTAGTTATATATTTGTTTCTAGTTTAATAAAAATAAAATTAACTTGATACTAAAACTTTTAAGATAAGAGCACAACAGAATTATTTAGGAAACTGATTATAAAATGTGTTTTCCTCATTTTCATTTATTTCATAGTCTCAAAATTAAGATTCTTGAGTCACCTTTAGGAAAGTAATATGTATTCAGGTGACAGTGCACCATTGCTGCTTTCTTTATTTGATGGGAAGAAAGGAAAGAAAGATTAGTTTCAAAATCCGTATTCTCACAAATAACAGATAAGTGCAAAGAGGATATGTAAATCCCACCAGGAGATTGGCAATCAAGCAATGCACACTGTTGTAAATATGGGTTGTTTATAAGATCATATTTTCCATATGTATGTTCTAATTTATTTGGTGTCTTTCCAAATGATTAAACTTACTGTGAGTTTACCATAAACAGTTCTGATATGTAGGATCAGGCATAGCAAATTTTATCAATCTGTCTTTTGACTGAGTTCACTATTATTTGCTTTCAGTGTTTTTTTTTTTTTTTTTTTTTTTTTTACCATATGAATATCTCTGTCTTACTCTTGGAGAAATCAACATGCTAATTTTGTCATATGTAGAAAATTAATTTACTAATGCTAGTACTTGGAATGTATTACTAGTAAGATCTGGATTAGAAATCCTCGTCAACCAGATTCAGTATTTGGTAACATACATTAACCAGAACATTAACATCTGGATTAGTATATAGGGAACACAGTATGTAAAGGTATGAATTTTCATGTCATTTCATTGTTTTATGCCCTTAAATTAATGTAACTGGGAATGTATGCCCTTACATTCTTCTGGGAATACAGATGACTTAGAAAAGAATAAAATATTTGTCAGTGTGAGAGATTTACAAAAAGGAAATAAATGCTATTTATTATGTACGATTTAAAATTTCAATTGGTATTAAACATTAAATATAATGGAGACAGAGTTTTAAAATATTATTAAATATTATATTGACTAATATTTCCTAAGAGGGAAGAAATAGGAAATAAGTAAGTTAGTAGAAATGGCCCCCAAAATAATGATCAATAAAGGAACAATATTTTGCCACTTTGTAAAGAAAACAACTCAATTACAGAAATTCTATTGTGTGTTTAATATTACAAGTTAGGTTAAGTAGATCTTTGTTATTGGATATTTGACAATATTTTATTTTTAGAGCTACATTTATATAATGATCACTTTCCTTTAGTGTGTTTAAAACTAGCTGCATGCTTACTGAAAGAAAAAAATCAGGATTTTTTTCCCTTTTACTGAGTAGGTTGATTTTTGCTGGATTTATTTGTGATTTTCATTTTTTAAAAATTGTCCAGAGGCTAAATAAGCATACATGCAATGAGTTTGACATTTTATTTGCATTTTCTTACCCAGATAATACTGTACAAAAAATATACACAGTCAATATGGTTGTTTTTCATACATAACTACTGATATTTTGATTTTTAAACTGGTTAAGTTACTGTTATGTAGAAATAAATGTAGAATAATGGCATTTATTAGAAAAGCACAATATTAATTCTGTATTATGTAAAGTTAGAAGGTACAAACAGCCATGACAACAATGCAAGGGGTACATAAAACGTCTTGGCTTCAGCTAAGTAGAGATGGTGATTTCTGGGTTTGAGTAACTGGAAAAGAAAACAACAAAATATAAAACAAATAAATAGAGGCGTAAATAATGACAGGCTATAAGAGTATCATCCTGCTTCACCAGACCTGAAGTTGCATTAAGCTTATATTTTTCACATGGTTTAGACATGCATAAAACAACCACAATTATATATTAAGAAAGCAAGATGTTATTCAAAATCATAGGCATTATTAGATGCTTTTACAAATAAGATAAAGAAATTAGAATAAAAGACTTTGTTGGAGAATGTTCAAATAGAGCTCATAAAATGGTGCTTTATTTAATGAAACAGATGAAACATTACTGGAATAGAAATTAAACTACTTGATTATTGGATCATTCTTGGTCAAATTTCATATTAACAGTTCACTGAAAATTACACTTTCAGGTGGTTCAACACAGTCTTATTTCTGAAACACGCATCTTTTTTTCATTTCTTGAAGGTGAAATTTCGTCAAGAGCCAATACTAGATATTTTCTAGTGTGTTTAGTAATTTAAGATTTATGTTTAATGGCTAACTGAAGCTATTTTCTTCCCTTGTCTTTGAATATAGATTGACTGAACTATCAGGGTAAACATAACCATAGTAAGTTATCCAGCCAGTCATCCAATATATGAATGATAATTAGTTGGCAAATCAAGTTTAACTTCAGTTCTTAATAGTTTATGAATGTTATTTCTAGGTACCTGATATTTAAACAGCCAGAGGATAAATTTTAATTTTTAAAAAATAAATTATCAGAGCAGTATTTTCCCTTGAATAGGATAACAATAAAATTACATATTATTTAGTTTCATAAGTAATTTACAAATAAGTAAATTTCAATCATAGAATCCAAAGGAGAAAAATGACCTTGAGATTAATCTAGTATACTCGGTCATTTAATACATGAATCTTTTCCCTCATATTCATATCAGATTGTCATTCAACCATGTATACTCTCTTCAGTAGGAATAAAAAGATAAAATTATTAGTACTGCTTAAGTGACTATCTTTCACAATAATATTTAATAATATTTAATGTCTTCACACAGCCTAAACAATGTAATATAAATTATTTAAGATCAAACTACTTAATATCATATGCCCCACATACAAGTTGTCTCCTCCAGCCAAATTTCTTCCCCTTCAGAACCAATTTTGATTTTTATTAACATTTTATTTTTGTCTACATTTTCCTTCCTAATATTTTTTCATCAACACAAATTATTTTCATTCATGAAATCCTAGCCAAATTTGAACCCTAAGCATGAGAATTATAAGATGCCTTTTTTTTTTTCTTTTTAAATTTCTACTTTAATCTCTATGTTTTATTCTATTACTTTCAGGGACACTGTATCATCACATGTATGATATATATATATATATATATATATATATATATATATATACACACACATACACACACATACATGATTAATGTATAATAGTATACTATATTACTATGGTATACTATAGTATTTCTAATAATAGTATTATGATTAATAGTGTTACTATTATGTATTTGTTCTCGCATTGCTATAAAGAAATACCTGGGACTGGGTCATTTATAAAGAAAAGATATTTAAATGGCTCATGGTTCTACAAGCTCTAAAAGAAGCACAGCAGCTTCTGTTTCTGGCAAACCTCAGGAAACTTACAATTATGGCAGAAGGCAAAGGGAAAGCAGGCATTTCTTACCTGGCTGGAGCAGGAGCAAGAGAGAGAGGGGAGGTGCTACACATTTTTAAACTACCAGATTTTGCAATTACTCATTCACTATCACAAGAAAAGCACCAAGGGAATGGTGAAAACCATTCATGAAGGACTCACCCTCATGATCCAATTACCTCCCACTAGACCCTACCTCCAACACTGGGGATTACAATTTGACATGAGATTTGGGCAGAGTCATAGATCCACATCATATTCTTCTTCCCCGGCCCTACCTAAATTTCATATTCTTCTCACATTGCAAAATACAATGATCTTTTCTCAACAGTCTCCCAAATGTTAACTCATCCCAGCATCAACTCAAAAGTCCACAGAAGTCTCATCTAAGACAAGACAAGTCCCTTCAATCTGTGAACCTGTAAGTTAGTTACTTCCAAGATACAATGGGGGTATAGGCCTTGGGTAAATATTCCTGTTCCAAAAGGAAGATATCATCCAAAAGAAAGGGACTATAGGCCCCATTAAAATTTGAAACTTAGTATGGCTATCATTAAATCTTGAAGCTCACAATGATCTTTGACTCCATGTCTCATATCCAGGGCACACTGGTATAAGGAGTGGGCTCCCAAGCTCTTGTGGCTTTGCAGGGTTTAGCCCCTGTGTCTGCTCTCAAGGGCTGAAGTTTAATGCCTGTGGCTTTTCCAGGTGACAGGTGCAAACTGTTGGTATATCTACCACTCTTGAGGTCTGGAGGGCAGTTGCCCTCTTCTCACAGTTGCACTTGGCAGTGCTCCAGTGGGGACTCTGTGTGGGGGCTCCAGACCCACTTTTCCCCCTTTGCACTGCCCTAGTAGAGGTTCTCCATGAGGGCTCTGCCCCTGCAGCAGCCTTCTTCTTTGATATCGATACTTTTCCATAGATCCTCTGAAATTTACGTGGAGGCTTTCAAGCCTCAACTCTCACACTCTGGGCACCAGCAGGCTTAACGCTATGTGGAAGCTGCCAAGGCTTACAGCTTGCACCCTCTGAAGCGGCAGCCCAAGCTGTACCTGTGCTGTTTAGAGCTACAGCTGAAGCTGGAGCAGCTGGGATGAAGGGAGCAGGGCCATCGGGATGCTGAGGCTGTGCAGGGCCCTGGGCATGATGCATTAATCCATTCTGTCCTGGTAGGTCTCTAAGCCCATCCTGGGAGGGACTGCCAAGAAAGTCTGTGAAATGCCTTAGAGGCCTTTTACCTATTGTCTTGGCTATCAGCAACTGACTCCTCTTTACTTACGCAAATTTCTGCAGTCTACTTGAATTCTTCCCCTGAAAATGGGCTTTTCTTTTCTACCACATGGCCGGACTGCAAATTTTCCAAACTTTTATGCTCTGCTTCCCTTTTAAATATAAGTTCTAGTTTCTTTGCTCACACACATGAGTGTAGGTTGTTAGAAGCAGCCAGTCCACATGTTGAAAGGTTTGTTGTTTAGAAATTTCTTCCACCATATACCCTAAATCATTTCTCTCAAGTTTAAAGTTCCACAGATCCCTAAGACAGGGGCCCACTCCAGGCTTTTTGCCAAGGTGTAATAAAAGTGACCGTTGCTCCAGTTCCCAATAAATCCCTCATTCCACCTGGTGTCTTCTCAGCCTGGAATTCATTGTTCATATCACTAACAGCACTTTGGTCACAACTTAACAAGTCTCCAGGAAGTTCTAAATTTTCCCTCATCTTCCTATCTTCTTCTGAGCCCTCCACACTCTTCCAACCACTGACTGTTAGTTCCAAAACTGCCTCCACATTTTCAGGTATCTTCATAATAATACCCCACTCTCATTACCAGTTTTCTGTATTAGTCCACTCTCACATTGCTGTTAACAAATACCTGGCCAAGCGTGGTGGCTTTCCCCTGTAATCCCAGCACTTTGGGAGGCCAAAGCAGGGGGATAACCATGTCAGGAGATCAAGACCGTCCTGGCCAATGTGGTGAAACCCTGTCTCTTCTAAAAATACAAAAATTAGATGGTTATGGTAGCACATGCCTGTAATCCCAGCTACTTAGGAGACTGAGGCAGGAGAATCAATTGAACCAGCCAGTCGGAGTTTGCAGTGAACCAAGATTATGCCACTGTACTCCAGCCTGGCAACAGAGCGAGATTGTCTTAAAAAAAAAAAAAAAGAAAAAGAAATACCTGAGACTTAGTAATTTATAACAAAAAGAAGCTAATTGGCTCATAGTTCTGCAGGCTGTAAAGGAAGCATAGTGGTTTGTTTCTGGGGCAGCCTCAGAAAACTTATAATCATGACAGAAGGCAGAGGGAAAGCAGGCACGTCTTAACATGAGCAGACTAGGAGCAAAAGAGGAGATGCCACACAGTTTTAAACAACCAGATCTCACAATTACTGACTCATCGACTATTTCAAGAACAGCACTAAGGGGATGGTGCTAGAACATTCATGAAGGATCCACCCCAATCATCCAATCACCTGCCACCAGGCCCCACCTCCAACACTGGAGATTACAATTTAACATGAGATTTGGACAGGAACACAGATCCAAACCATATCATGTTAATAGCACCATTAATAGTGTATTATATGCATACCAAGTTTTCATATAAAACTCTAAGGCTTTTAAAATTTTCTTGTGCAATGATAAATGATAGGCTTCAAGTTTAGGCAATTCATTAATCAAGTTATTGTTATTTGTATTTAGTAGTATATTATGAGTGGTATGTTACAGTCATTTAACTTTATTATGTAGGTAGGAATTGAAATATTCACATTTTTAAAAAGTTTTCTAGTATGTTTATATGCCTCAGTTTTTATTTTAATTTTTTAAAAGCAGCTTTATTGAGGTATACTTGATGTGCAAAAAACCCACATGTATTTAACATAATACAAGTTAATGGGTTTGGACATATCTATGAAACCATCACTACAATCAAAGTAGGAGATATAGTCATTCCCTCTAAGAGTTTTCTTATACTTCTTTGTGTTCTGTTTTTAATTTCTTTTTTATTTTAAGGACATTTAACATGAAATCTGTCCTGTCAACAAAATTTAAAGTAAACAATCTAAACAATCTAGTATTGGTTACTATAGGCATCATGTTGTATAGCAAATCTCTAGAACATATCAATTTTTACTAGTTGTATTACTAAATAATTCCAGAGCCTATTCATTACTTTTTTTCCAAATATTTTAATAAGTGATTTTGTTACGCTTTGAAAATTTGTGTTATATTTTTCTTCTTGGTGTCAGAATAATTTCTATCAATTTCATACAGAAATAATGTAAGTTTCTTGTGTGGTGCATTTATGATTGCATGCCACATTGATGAGTGTATTTGTGACAAGAGAGAATTGATGTTTCTACTGGCTTTTAAAATCCCCTGCTTAATTATAAGTTAAATGTGATTATTGGAAGAATTTCCCACACACTAGCTTCTTATTCCATCCTTGTCAAATCTACATTTTACTTCAATGCCCATATAGCTCTACATGTAGTGATGGGGACAAAAAATATGTCCACCTGATTTTTTGACTTCTGGCTTTACCAGAAGTTCTGAATTGGTAGACATGCCATATATGTTGAAACAATAGATGGTAGAAGTTTTGCTGGAAAACTTTCATACTTTAAGGCAGCTTCATTATAAGTAAACAACAGTAAACCATACAAACATCTATCCCTTTAAGTCAAACCATATGTATTTCCAACTCAACTTCCCTTAGATTCCAAATATGCTGACAGTTACTCCAAAACCACTAATACAAGGAAGATTATGATGTAGGTGAAGCTGAAGTAAAATGTTAGGGTGAATTTCACTTATTAAAATTTAAAACGTTACAAAGATATGTGATGATAGGAATACATCGTTAGATCCCTCATCACCACCTCCACCAGGCCCTTGGATGGGATATGTGTAATGAGGCCCTTTAAATTTAAGCATTATTCTAGGCTTGATGATATTTTATAATGTATGGTAAATTCACTTCTAAATATGTTCTATCCCCAACCTGGGTGAAAAAAAATCTCTTAACTTTGTTTACTTATTTATACACGTACATATAAGCGTCAACCTGCTCCTTTGTCTTTATATTCCTAGGGACATGATTTAACCCTTTGTAACAATATATAAAGTGCTTCCTCTAAATTTAATTTTCCATATCTATTGACAGTCTGTACTTTGAGGCAATGCAGGAGAGCTTGTTTTTCTATTACTTTGAATGGTGGTTGCCTTAGTATTTCATTGCATGTGATTTTGTCATTCAAAGAAGACAATGTGTAAATATCTTAGAATTATTAAGGACTTGGAGCCCTCACCAAACCCAGAATAGTAAGGTAAATTTCAGAAGTAAACTAGGGAATTGTCCAAACTTTGAAGGAAATGAAAAAAAATTATAAATTTTCATAGAATTTTATTTGGGTCATGGAAAAAATCTTAAAGCTATTTCAAGTATCAATTCTCATAGCATTACAGATATAAAAGATACTCAGTAAATGTTTTAATTGTTAGTCTAAAAAAATCTATCATAAAATAAATGGAAGCAGTAAACATTCTGTGTTCTACCACAAGGAAGGGAAGACCTTTCCTGCCCTTTAGTTGATTCTGGCTTTCTCTTTTGTGTTCCCTGGAGTGAGTCAGCATTAAGGCTGATTAAGTCTGTTGTTAAAATTAAACTGCACTTGTCAAAATAAATGAACTAAGTACCAACAAAGGAATTTGAAAGGTTTTTTTCTCCCTCTTCCTTTGTGTTTTCTTCTTTTTTGTTAAGGAATAGCATTTGGTAAACTTCAGTGTGTATATTAATAACAAATAGCCATGGTGATAATAAGCTGAGCATAGGTATTGATTATTGATTACTAAGAAGATATAATACATGTGCTAGTTATTTTCTACATGTAATCTACAAAGAAAAAATGCCTCCCATTAAAAGGCTATTTTCGATATAAATTTTACCTTTGAAAATAATTGGGTGTCTCAGAATAGACAAGAATCTCTTTTTTTTAGTAGAAAGCTTTCCGAAGTTCAGGGTAGTGTATACATTGTCTACAACTGAGGTAAATGTAATGATAACCTTAAGAAGTTATAGTACAAAAGGAATAGCAGTGTTAAGACTTGTTTTAATATGATGACTACTGCCACCAGTAAGCTCTATGAATTTACCCAGTCATTCCAAATCTCTAAGATTCAATCTCATCACTTATTAAATGCAAGTATAAACACTGCATAGTATTCAAAATAGTACATCCATTAAAATGCCTGATATTGTTATTATTATTATTTGATTTGAGACAGAGTCTTACTCTGTCACCCAAGCTGATGTGTAATGGCGCAATCTTGGCTCACTGCAACCTCTGCCTCCAGGGTTCAAGCAATTTTCCTGTCTCAGCTTCATAAGCAGCTGGGATTACAGGTGCCCACCACCATGCCTGGCTAATTTTTATATTTTTATTAGAGTCGGGTTTTCACCACATTGGTCAGGTTGATCTTAAACTCCTGACCTCAGGTGATCCACCCGCCTCGGCCTCCCAAAGTGCTGGGATTACAGGAGTGAGTCACCGAGCCCGGCAACTGATACTATTTTTAATTCAACCTTCTCTATCTGCTTAAAAGAAATATGCTTACTGTTGCTGTTCCTGAGGAAGACAGTCTGTCCTTATTTCATGTTTGGTCTTTTTCCTTTATATGTGACAATGCAACGTCAGAGTTTATGGGCTTTATGTGAGTTTCCATTCTTTGGATTGGTTAGACAATTTCCCTGAAAATGTAAGGGTACCAAGGAAGGAATCCTCAAGTATCTGAAAAATGTATTGGTCCCTAGAATGATAAAATGTTGCTCCAGGTCTATTGATTCCAAGGTGAAAGGCATTATGAAAAAGGTAGGTGTTTTATTTATTCAGAGATCATTAAAGTGTTCTTTTAAAGTAAATTTTGTTATTATTCCCTGAGAACATATATATGATCAACTTTTCTAAACTGGTAGAAGAATCATTTCTAATCAATGGGAAAGTTATTTTTTCCATTTAGTAATCTAAATGTTTAAAGAATAAAATGAATTTTAAGACTTTCTCACTGAATAGTGTCCTAATCTATATGTCCTTCAAACGTTTATTTCTTCCTCACGTATCACAGACACTACAGCTGAAAGCCAGTATATCAGTTTATTTTTAAATTAATAAGCATGTGTTGGCATCTTTATTTGCTGCTTCTTGTACATAAGCACTTTAAACAAATTATTATTTAATCTTTTCAAAAACTCTATTCAACAAATATTCTTTATTTGACTATTGGACAAGGTACTGTCTTGGGCACTAGGGCATGCAATGATGAATAAACAATCAAACAAAAAAGAATAAATAACTCACATTGTTTATTTGTTACATGGGAATGTGATTACTCACATTCTCCAGAGCAAGAAACAACACACTCACAGGAATTAAGTGTCTTCCAGGGAATTAGTGACTGAGACCTTTTGAATCAAGATCTTTCATGACTTGAAAGTTCTTGCACCTTACTACTTCCTCACCATGTAAATCTAGTGTACCTTAGAAATTCAACTAATTTTGATTGATTTTATTAAGATTGTTTATTTTGTTATTCTGAATTTTAGAACAAACATTTTATTTTTATGTTATACAGCCATTTCAGCCTTCTTAAAGGCAGAAGCTATGAGTTATTAAAGTTGGACCTTTGAGTCCTGGAAAAAAGTCTGGTGCATAGCAGTAGTTCAATAAATATTTACTGAATTTTTGTTTACCTTTGATGAAACCAAAAGCTTAGAGAGGTAGAGTGATTTGTTCAAAATTGTTCAACTAGATTTTGAGCATCATATTCTACAATACACTACATGTACCTTTCATTTTCCTCATCTGCTGTTAGCTCAATCCCTCCTTCTTTTGACCATCATATTCTCCAATCATACTACGTGTACCTTTCATTTTCCTAATCTGCTGTTAGCTCAATCCCTCCTTCTTTGTTTCTTGAGTGTCCATGTACCCATTCATCTCCACCCCTCCACATTCCTAATATTCAGCTCTCTCATTCACCTTGTTCCTCCTCTTCCTTGTCCTTTAAACTACCATCTCTTTAATGCCTCAACTCTATTACACTCCACACTAGACTACAGTCATTCAAGGGTCAGCCTCTGTCACACAGCAGAAACAAAGATTTAAATTTATTAAAATCATCTCCAGAGAGGTCAGAAGGTAGAGTCTGAAACTTATACTACCTTACATATGTCTTTTCTGTGACACATGTGATGATTTGCCACTTTAAAAAAATAATTACTCATTTTTATGGGTTTTTCCCTGCCTCCTAGATTGCAATACAATTTATAGAGTGGGATTGTGTCTTACTTTTTGTCTGTGCTTTGCAGCATATAGCTTCGTGGCACATTCACAGTAAATACTCAACAAATATTTATTGAATATTTGATTTTCTTGTTTAAAAATTTGTGTTTGTGAATCTAAAAAGGTTCCCTTAAGCCATCTAGTTGGGAAGCACCAATCATTTTCTATTTCCTTATCTTAATAGATTTGGTTTTCCAAATCTCTGAAGGGGTAGTGACTTTCTTGTTTGTCTTTCCAACAAAAAGGATAGCTAAAATGCCACTGTGTATCATTATTCATAATCTTTATATCTACAACTTAGAGTATTCATAGTTCTCTACCAGTTCCAAACGTTTTAAGTAAAGGTTTATTGTGATTTACTGCATCTTATAAATGATGCCCATCTCTACATGAGGGAAAAAAACTTTTCAGAGAAGTAATGTTTTTAAGCCTTGTCAATTCTTTTGAATATATAACAGAGAATAAAACCAATGAAATAGTGAAAACATTGAAATAAATAGAAAGGATATAATGTATAAAACATTTTTTCCTAATGCTCTATTTTCATGTGATTTAGATAGCTGCTTAATGAATGAAAGGCTTAAACTAAATATCTGTAAATTACAAAGTTAGCCAAACAAAATTATTTCTGTTATCTCTTAATGCTAAAACCCATATTTTAAAACAAGATACATATAAAAAAGTATTCCTAAACCTTCAGGTCTTTACATTTTAAAATGCCTGAATGCATTATCCTAAAACACATGCAAAAACAGATGACAAGAAAACCCTTAAGTCTAACTTCTCAATAATAGATGATCTAATTAAAATCAAGGCATTCATACAAACATGGCAAGAGATATATTGGTTATGCATTTATCAAATTGTAAAAAATAAAAATAATGTGCATATTTCTCAATATTTTATAAGTGAGTGTGCTCTATTTATTTCAAGACATCACTATACTATGCTCAAGTCCATGAAGCTCTACTCAAGGATGCCTCTTGAAACCAGTTCAAATACTCAACTGATTATCTTCCTTTTTCATTCAACCATGGAGACCTACGAATTTGGTGAGCAGCCACAACCCTTTTTAGCCAACCATAAAGAATGTGAATCAGTCAGAAATGATTCTGATGGATCAAACATTGTATTTACAAGCCAGGATTCATTACATAATTATTTACCTTTATTATTTTATTTATTTCCTAACAAATTTAGGAGCAAATTTCTCATGAACTTTAAATCATCTTCCTTACTGCACTAAATTCAATACATTCCTTGAAATATATAAGATTACTTCTTGATTTCTGAGTCATGGTATTACTCATTAATTTTCTGAGTGAATTTGGATGAAGTATCTAACAACTTTAGGTCTTAGTTTTAAATCTGTTAGTAAGAGAGACATGAATAAGACTATTCCCAGTATCCCTTTCAGTCCTAGATTTCTATTATTTAATTTCTGTTATTTGATAATGATCTACTCTCAAGAGTTACTCAATGAAAGAAAAAGACAGCCTAAAAGAATAGAATTTCTAAGCTACATGTTTGTTAAATTTTAGGGAAATAAAAGACTTATTCTTAGTTATTGTAGGGAACCCAATGTATTTTGTTTAGCAATATCACTTTTTCAGAAAATTTATTTAGTCAACTGAGTATCCAATTAATAGTTTTCACATTGTGCCATTTATAGATCCTATATCATTCAATTATTGCAAAGATTTTCAGGCTTCATAGGCATATTGACACTTTTTTTAGCACCTGGATGCTATAGTATACCTTCCATATATCATGATAAGGGAAAGGCAATTGACTTTTATGATTATGTGGTCCAGAATTGACTCAGGGCTGAGTTTTGTTGCTCTTGTGTCCTGAAATGTCTAAGGAAGAAAAAAATCTCTATAGCAATCTAAGGAATCAAATGACCTCTGAGGGTTTTTACTGTCCTATAATTCTATGTGTAGCTGCCTAGAAATGGGAAAACCTGCCCCATATTCACCAGGACACTAAAACAGTAAGTGTGAATATTTCGGGAAATCAGGTGATAGATTTGAGGTTGAACAACACTCTGAAGTGTTTTTCACATGTCTACCTAGGAAACGAAAACTGAAAGCAAGGCAGCCAAATAGGCCAAAAAAATTAAACAAAATCTGTAAAAAGAGAGTTAGGCTTCCAGGTTTCCAAGTTAATTATTATTTGACTAAATATCACAGGGAGGAAAACCAAGAAAAGGGAAGAAAGAAAATAACAAAACAAATTCCCTTTCAGTTGAAATTCTTATTCTCAAGATTGCATGAAGTGTGCTATCATGACCTTAAATAAAAGAATGTATCAAATATATGTTTTACAGGATCTGAGCCATATGAGGAGTATGTTTGGTTGCACCCATATTCTAGTCACAAAGCATAGCACCGCTCAAATTTACAACCCAGGGACAGGCTTGGCCCAGTGGAAATATATACAGAAATATATTTAAAACTTAATTTTAATACTATTGATATAATACTGAACTTGACATACATATTATTTAATAACTTTCCTTTGGATCTATGGTGATCAAATGAACCAACATTTTAAATATAAGATCAAGTATTTAATACTAAGTATAATTGAGGATATAATTATGGCAAATATCCAGAACAGAAATCTTATGAAAATAAGATTTTGTGTAGCAAAATTTTATTTTTTTTTTCTGTGTAGCAGATTTTGTTGAAATCAAGTATCAAGTCAGAAAAGGGTATAAAAGATAAAACATTCAATCTTTCTGAAGAAACTTGTTATGAATTATCAGGCAGTAAAACAAAGATCAGGGATGGTATTTTTCGTAAAACATCAAGTTTCTTCCGTAAAGGTATTGTTGAAGGTAAAATAAAATATTTGTGGATTTTTAAATATTTCTTTATGGATTGCTCCTCTGACACATCATTTTATTTATTACTTGGTTGATTTCTTATATGAAATCCCGTGTCACCTGGCACTTACTAACCTTTGATAGTAACTGTGGTCCCGCCAGGTTCAGTATTTCATGTTAGCTTTGCTGTTTTCTCAAATGAGCTTATATCATTGACTTCCCAGAATCCAAGACTCGTCATATAGCAGCTACTCGATATTTTTTTTATTTAGTTGAATTTATCACTTCGACAAAGATTAAGTTTTTATACTGCATTTACAAATTTGTGAAGTAGCCACTAAGAGCTATTCAGTGATCCGAGCAGCGTGGTCCAAAATCTGAACATTTCTAGTGACTATTATTCATAAAATTTTTGTAAATAAACAACAAAGTATACCTGCATGTCCTTAAAATGGAAGGACTGGCATCCATTAGTCAACATTATTTTCTACCAAATATAACTAATCTTGGAGCTCGATGGACAATTACCTATGTGCAAGAGTGCATTAAATAAATTTCAAACTGGATGATTTCTTATAGGGCCACTTTTCAATCAGAGATAAAATATAAATAGTTGATTAAAATTTCATCAATAAATATAGAGTGGGATTATTAGTATTTATAATGTTTTTAAAGCTATTTGCATTAGAGAATATTCTGTAATTGCACTGTAGACTTGAGAGCATTGATAACAATTACATTTAGAATTTCTTCCTCTGCTCCCATTACCTCTCACAGGTATCTGAGCTACAGAAATATTTACATTGTATTTATCTATTTCTGAAGTTTGCTTCTTTTTTTAATATTCAGATTGAGGATCTGAACATTCCTTGCCTCTGAACAACCAATCTAAATGAAATGATTTAATGACACTTCTTCTAGGATGTAAGATAAAATTATAACTTTGACTCTGCATGTTTATTTGACCTTTTTGTTATAAATTCTCAAATATTTTATGTAAGTGAGCTTTTTATTTCATTCTTCCAAAATAGCACAATTAAACTTATACTAAGTCAAGATTTCTTCAATTATAAGCATTAACTTGAAAATGCGATTATGTATGTAGCCATTATTTGAGATTTCATAAGTCATTGCTTGCAAACATGAAACAAATATTCCCAGTAATTGCAGTTAACCCTGCCATTTTCCCAAAGGATAGTAGTGCCCTTTACTAACAGCTGATTTTACTTGCATAACTTTTCAGTGATGATGGGTTTTTTAGAGGAGCCTCATTCTAGTTCTTAAAAGTTTATTCCTATTAATTTTCAAAAACCTTTCTCATACTTTATCTAAAGCCCATTTCCCCTACCTAAACTTCCTATACTAGTTCCTCTAAGTCTGGGTTGGTTGGAATGAAGAAGAAAGTCTGAGACATTTCATTAGTTGACCTCCCATGATCAATTTGCAGTCCTCTTTTTAGTTTACTGTCATTGCCATCTTTGATTATGGCATGTGGGTTTAGTGTATATAGTTAATGGCTTCAGCAGGCCTCAGTGGAATAGAGCTCCCACAAATGAAGCTCATGTGAACACATGTCATCCCCAAGGGTGCTATACTATATCCTTGGCAAAAGCTATATGGAAATTAACACCACTTTTCTCTTATGCACACACTTTTGGTCCCATCTGTAGCATTCCCAGGAAAGAAAATAGGACCCAAACTCACATACAGCTTACTCCCAGTCATGGTAGAGAATTTCCCTGTGAAGGAATAAAACTGCATAAATCTACGGAACTGGGAACTGAGTGCCTTATTTTCTAGCAGTCATCAGCTATCATTATTTGTCCTTGATTCTCATTTTTCCCACTTTAATTTCATAAGAGAAGATCAGAGAATCTCAATTTTGTTCTTTGCAGAAATCTCTAAATTTTCCAATCTCTCTCTCTCTTAATTCCTGAAAGGGGGTGAAATATTTTGTCTTTGTGGTTATAGAATAAGCCCAAAAGTCTCTGTTTTCTTTTTAACTCTTTTGCTAAATCAACTACAATCTATGGAGGAAATAGTGATGATATCGTAGACTGGTGCTTTTCAGCAAACTTTACATGGCTTCATTGAAAACACACTACATACATCACACACACACACAAACACACACACACACACACACACACACACACACACACACTTCTTGGGACTCCCAATTTCAAGATTTTATCATTTCCAAACTTACTTTCTAGCACTTCCTTACCTTAGGTTCATCAGTTACTGTCATCTGCTTTAGTCACTTTAGGCCCATGATTGTAAATATTTGCAATTTAATTGACTTGTAAAATTAGCTTGTGTAGCTACAGATGAAGAACATTAACACATTTTTGACATTTTGTATTATTTTTTTAAGTCTATGACCCTGACACGTAAGATACAACTATAGCCAACAGTACAATGATTATTTCAGGTGTGTCAAAATAGACTTTTGTACACATTTCTCCACAGAAAGATGAAGGTTAGATATTATACATATATTAAATAATAAGGTTACTAAAATCCAGACACATGGTGGAACAGGCTGAGAAACTGGCTACAATTATTATGTTATTTCAATATAAGAATGTATTCTAACTTACAAGCAAAGACATAACATATTATTTGAATTTATAATGTTTTCACAAATTAAAGCCCACCCATACAGAAAGCAGGCTTTATAGTCTATATGTGGTTGCTACTAACCTACCTAGTATGATTCTGATTTCTCTTTTATTTATTTATTTATGTAGAGTAAAACTCACTCTTTTTGGTATTCAGTTCTATAAACTTTGACACAGACAACTGAGTTACAACCACGATAACATGATATAGAAGAGTTCTCCCACCTTGTAGTGTCTTATACTCCATGTCTCCTATTCCTACCTAGTGTCGACTACTAATTTGTTTTCTGTTTCTGTAATATAACCTTGTCTAGAATGTCATATAAATGGCATAATATAGTGTATAATTCTGCTTTTTGAGTATGAATTCTTCTACTTAGCATAACATATTTGAGATTTATCCCTTTTGTATCTATCACTAGATTATTCCTTTATAGTACTGTGTATTATTTCATCTTACATACCAGAATTTATCTATTCAATAATGAAGGATATTTATATTGTCTTCAGTTTGGGAAAGTTATGAATAAAGATGCTATAAACACCTATGTTCAGTTTTTGCATCAACATAAATTTCATTGCTCCTTGGTTGGAATTGCTGGGTCATTTAGAAAACATGTCAGTTGAGGGGAAATAGGGGAGGGTTGGTGGGGGGTGGGGAGCCGGGGAGAGATAGCAAAGGGTGAGATGCCAGATGTAGGTGATGGGGAGGAAGGCAGCAAATCACACTGCCATGTGTGTACCTATGCAACAATCTTGCGTGTTCTTCACATGTACCCCCAAACCTAAAATGCAATAAAATTAATAAATGGGAAAAAAAAGAAAATTTAAACAAACAAACAAAAAAAGAAAACATGTCTAACTTTATAGACAATTGCCAAAATATTTTCCAAAGTGGCTTTAACATATTGCATTCTTACCAGCAGCATATGAGAATTATAGTTGTTCTGACCCTTGAAATAACTTTGTATTATCAATCTTTTTTTTAATTTTAGCCATTCCATAGGTATACATTTATATCTCATCACAGTTTCATTTACATTTGTCCCAGTGACCAATGATACTGAGCATTTTTTCATGCACTCATTTATCATCTGCATGTCATCTTTGGTGAGTTGTCTGTTCAATTTGTCCGAAATATTTGTTTGAAAAACAAGCCACAGAATTGAGAACATATTTATATATATATATATATATTAGTATATAATTATATATGATATTATTATATAATTATATGTTCTGAGACCACATTATATATCATTATATATTATATATAATATATGATTATATATATATAAAATATCTTCTCAATTCTGTGGCTTGTTTTTCATTTCATTATTTCAACAGTGTCTTTTGCAGATAAGTTTTTAATTTTGATAAAATTAAATTTCTCATTTAAAAAAAAATTATCTTGCTTTTGGTCTTTTATTTATATTGTAACTATGCTTAACATAACATTTTCACACTTAAGAATGTATGATGTATGAAAAAATATAAAAGCAAATTTTATAATAAGTAACAATTTTTTAAAGTAGTTCAAACAAATAATTGTGGATATAGTCAAGATGTGTTGCTTTCAAGATGATTATAGCATCATAAAATGTTTTTCAGGGTAAACTGTGTAGCCTCCTTTCCTTCATTTGGAAATAGTCAAGGGATATAAGTAATAATCCACAGTACACTTGCTTAAAAAAAGCCTGGATAAACTTAATGTTCTTCAAAGCCTCCACTTGAAATTAAAAAAACATTCTGTCTTGACTGTATTTTTTCAACAATTGTTATATGTAATGCCTTATTTTATTCATTGTTATGGAGAAGATAGTTTTTACTATATCATTTTAAGAGTACATAAAGAATTATCTTGGGACATACTGATTGGAATTGTATTAGTGTATCTCAAAAGTATGCATTTACTGCACAGCTACCATAAGCAGGGCACTTTGTAAAGCAACATAGGAGTTCCCATGGCTTAACTAGACAACTGCTAGGAAATATTTGAAAGGAACTTCAATGTGGGAAACAAAAACAGAAGGAGAAATGTGAAAGAAAAAAAGGTTCTTAGTGGGAAAATGTGATATAAATAACAAAAAGGGTGAAAATAACTAATGAATTGTAATAATAGCATATTGTACATGAATAGACAGAATGAAATATGACACTTATTAACATGTTTTGGATTGAATGTAAATCACTGTCATGTTATCAAGGAGTAGATAAGTATATTTCATGATTATAGTTTTGGTGAGCCCTTATCTCATAATTGTGTGTTGGGAAATTTCATTATCAAAACATTTTGAGATACCAGAGGGAATAATGAATTGAAAAGAAAAATTAAAGAGAATAATGTTTGATTTTTGATTATGAGGCTCAAAATTAAACACACCTAAGTGGGTGAGATATAGGTGCTTAGGTAAAAGATTAAAAAATTAAAACAAAGAGGATTATTTGTTTTTTCATATCCAGAAATTGTATAATCAACAGAGATAATTCATCAATCATTCTGGATACTCTAGAAACTAAAAAAAATTTAAATTTATATAATAAAAGGTAATTAGAATAATATATGCTGTATTTGAATCACATACACTTAATTTATCAGATGACTTTTTTTTTTAATAGCCCTCAGGCTTTATCAATGCCTTGTGAGCTCTTTAAGCTTCTTATAAAAAGTACATTTAAATGTTTCCTCTTCTGATGGGCAATCTGTTCTCATCTCTAAAGAGTAAATTAGTTTTAATGCCCTGAGTCCTGAAATTATAATTTAGGATTACTGAATAAATAGTGTGCGTAGTAGAATTCAAAGACATGTTCCTTATAATTAAAAACTAGTTGGTCAATAATTACTGAGTTCTGAGAGAGGGTAATTCTAATGGGAGGGTTGGTAGGAATGTTAGAAATTAAAAGACTATTGGGAGGGAGAATTACACAGAAAGAAAACTACATAAAATTTTTCCCCTCCACATATGGAAGAATATTTCTGTTGTGATAAGATGATATATCAGAGATTTGCCATTTGAGGTTACAGGGAAAACAGAAAATGTTCTTAATTAAAATAAATTAATGCCAAACATGTGGATTATGCTTATTTCTGACTAGAATACCTATGTTTTCTATTAATAGGATATCTTATCAAAAGTTTATTGAAAGTCTACTACCTAGCAAGTATTAAATAAATTTGCTTTTGAATCAGCATTTCTTAATCAAAATTTTTATTGTATTTAATTTTTATTTTTATATTGCATGTTATATTTACTTATGCATATCAATTGAGTATTAGGACATTGTTTGGGAGACACAGCAAAACTTATTTTATTCGTGTTTATCCCTGTCCTGGACTTTCCAATATTGGCTGTGATTCATCACATATATCTTAAGGATATTCAAAGGTAATGCCCCATTATGGAAAATCACCCTCCAAATTTACATAATAATAAACTCTAAACATTCATATTTATAATGATTTTCATTGAGATAATAGAAAATAAAAATTATAAAATCTATATTATTTTTGTCTTAGAGTAATAATAATATATATACTTTTGAGACAAGGTCTCATTCTGTTGCTCAGGTTGGTGTGCAATAGAGGAATTAAAGCTCACTACAACCTCAAACTTCTGGACTCAAAGTGAAACTTGAACCTCAGTTTCTTAAGTAACTGAGACTACAGGTGTATACTGCAGTGTCTGGTTATTTATTTATTTATTTACTTACTTATTTTGGTAGAGATGGGGTCTTGCTATGTTGCCCGGCTGGTCTCAAACTCCTGGTCTCCAGTAATCCTCCCATCTTGGTGCCCCAAAGCATTTTGGTTACAAGTGTGACCCACTGCATCCAGTCTAGAGTAATAACATTATTAAATTTTCATTAAATTTTCGTCAATAAACAGTAGGCTGAATCAAACTGAAACAATAAAGTTTTTTTTTTTTTTTTTTTTTTTTTTTTTTTTTTAGTTTTTTAAAATTTTATTTCTGTAGGCTCTTGTTTTTGGTCCCATCTATGAAAACATGCTGAAGAAAACAGTAAATGCAAAAGGATGACATTCTTTCTTTATAATAGGTAAACATGAAAAATCTATATATGACCAAATATAGAGAATTTGGTTAAATAAATATGGCATATGCACTAAATGGCATACTTATCATAATTGAAATGATATTATAGGTAAAGATATCATAACATGGAGAGTGTTCACAACGTAATCTGAGTAAACAAAAGCAAGATACAACATGCTATGTACATTTTGGTCCAAATTTCACGTAAAGTTATGCCTTTATTCTATGTCCCAAGATTTTAAATCCTGGGATAAAAATATAATTTTTATATAATTTTATGGATAGTCTAATTTAGAAATACAAACATCGAGTCTTTAATGATTATTTTAACAATGGAATATTAGGTATTTTAAGTGCTAAAAATCTGCACATTCTCCCTTTTTCTAAATACATGTCTTATTACATTAGTAGAAATATCTAATGTAGGTGATGGGGGGATGGATGCAGTAAACTACGATGGCATGTGTATACCTATGTAACAATCCTGCACAATCTGCATATGTACCACAGAACTTAAAGTGTAATGGAAAAAAAAGGAAATAATATTATCTTAAGTTTTATTAAAGGCTATCATCCAATGATTAATTATAATGTAGAAATATGATTACAGGATATTTCAACTTCAGTTAGATAGTTATTAGTTATTTTAATTTTCATTTAGAAACTTAGAAACTTTTATTTCACTTACAAATAAAAGTTTCAGTCACACAATTCATTGAAAAGTGCCTGAAGATGCAGACTTCAGGTCATAGTTTACCTCACGTCGACTCTGCTTTTGGAAGTCTTTTTGATTCTGGCATGAGTGAAAGATGGTGGTTAAAAAATTCAGTCCCGGTCCGGGCGCGGTGGCTCAAGCCTGTAATCCCAGCAATTTGGGAGGCCGAGGCGGGTGGATCACGAGGTCAAGGGATAGAGACCATCCTGGTCAACACGGTGAAACCCCGTCTCTACTAAAAATACAAAAATTAGCTGGGCATGGTGGCGCGTGCCTGTAATCCCAGCTACTCAGGAGGCTGAGGCAGGAGAATTGCCTGAACCCAGGAGGTGGAGGTTGCAGTGAGCCGAGATCGCGCCATTGCACTCCAGCCTGGGTAACAAGAGCAAAACTCTGTCCCCCCCCCAAAAAAAAAAAAAAAATTCAGTCCCACCAATAAGGAGCTAAATTTAGAGGTGATCATTTGTCAAAACCTGTTAGTGAAAAATAAGTTAGATTAACTAGATCAAGGCCACCCTTTAGTTCTGTGGTTCCCAGAGTTTTGATAAAGCAGGTGAGTACTCACATTGCTCCACAATAGGGTCATGTGTCATCAATCTAGGGCTTCCTTTTGAAATGATCTTCCATGTTGATGTAACTATGATTTTTCCATTATGCATTATCTGATAACTTATCTATTAGTGCAAATAGTCAAGATTTAAATTTTTATGCATTTGTAATTTAACAACTTGTAAAACAACTTATATTGTTTTCTAACCAGATGGCCTAATTTTGGAGTACTTCTTTTTTTTTTTCCCCCTTTTATTTATTTTATTGCATTTTAGGTTTTGGGGTACATGTGAAGAACATGCAAAATTGTTGCATAGGAACACACGTGGCAGTGTGATTTGCTGCCTTCCTCCCCATCACCTACATCTGGCATTTCTCCCCTTGCTATCTCTCCCCAGCTTCCCCCCCCCCCACCGTCCCTCCCCTATTTCCCCCCAACTGACCCCAGTGTGTAGTGCTCCCCTCCCTGTGTCCATGTGTTCTCATTGTTTAACACCCGCCTATGAGTGAGAACATGCGGTGTTTGATCTTCTGGTCTTCTGTCAGTTTGCTGAGAATGATGGTTTCCAGGTTCATCCATGTCCCTACAAAGGACCCAAACTCATCGTTTTTGATGGCTGCATAATATTCCATGGTGTATATGTGCCACATTTTCCCTATCCAGGCTACAGTAATCAAAACAGCATGGTACTGGTACCAAAACAGAGATATAGACCAATGGAACAGAACAGAGGTCTCGGAGGCAACACAACCTTTCTACAACCATCTGATCTTTGACAAACCAGACAAAAACAAGCAATGGGGAAAGGATTCCCTGTTCAATAAATGGTGTTGGGAAAGCTGGCTAGCCATGTGCAGAAAGCAGAAACTGGACCCCTTCCTGACACCTTACACTAAAATTAACTCCAGATGGATTAAAGACTTAAACATAAGACCTAACACCATAAAAACCCTAGAAGAAAATCTAGGCAAAACCATTCAGGACGTAGGTGTAGGCAAGGACTTCATGACCAAAACGCCAAACGCATTGACAACAAAAGCCAAAATAGACAAATGGGACCTAATCAAACTCCACAGCTTCTGCACAGCAAAAGAAACAATCATTAGAGTGAATTGGCAACCAAGAGATTGGGAAAAAATTTTTGCAGTTTACCCATCTGACAAAGGGCTGATATCCGTAATTTACAAAGAACTAAAGCAGATTTACAAGAAAAAAACTAACAAGCCCATTCAAAAGTGGGCAAAGGATATGAACAGACACTTCTCAAAAGAAGACATATGTGAGGCCAACAAACATATGAAAAAATGCTCATCATCACTGGTCATCAGAGAAATGCAAATCAAAACTACACTGAGATACCATCTCACGCCGGTTAGAATGGCGATCATTAAAAAATCTGGAGACAACAGATGCTGGAGAGGATGTGGAGAAATAGGAACACTTTTGCACTGTTGCTGGGAGTGTAAATTAGTTCAACCATTGTGGAAGACAGTGTGGCGATTCCTCAAGGACCTAGAAATAGAAATTCCATTTGACCCAGCAATCCCATTACTGGGTATATATCCAAAGGATTACAAATCGTTCTACTATAAGGACACGTGTACACGAATGTTCATTGCAGCACTGTTTACAATAGCAAAGACCTGGAACCAACCCAAACAATAAAGTTTTAAACTTTAGTTTCCATATGCTGTTTCTACTATTGTTTTAATGATGTACCGCTTGTTTACCCAGCCACAGACTCTGGAAGGGAAATAAGTGGGAGTGGGAGAATAGTAAAGCTAAATAAGTCACAGCAGAAATTGGGAATATATCTTTTTCTTACTATATTCTTTCTAATTCTGGAAACTCCCTAAATATTTCCGTTCCTCACCTTCCTGTTACCTATTACCAATGCCAACGTTAGAAGCAATAAGTAACCAGCTGGTGATCACTGAAGTCATCATTAGTCTTGATAGTAACTACTAATATATTAACAGTGTTGGACAATGAGAAAGGCACTAATAGTTACCTGGGGTGCTGTCTTCTAGAGCTGCTGAAGTTGAAAGTTCTAACCCTTTTTGCTGCAGAAATTGCCAGAAATTCTGACACAATTTTATTTTCTCAAAGTTGCGTAAAATGCACACTGCAACGTAAAAACCATTTTTTCCTTACTTTTTTTACAGGCTTCTTGATTTAAGATTAATTTATGACTTTAGTGGATTAACACAGGAAGGTCTAACTGATAGGCACTGTGATGCACTGACTCCTTTCCAAAAGTGTGTTTCTTTAGACATGATTTTTCAACTAAACTTGTGCATATGCAATCTACTTTAGGTGATGTAGTCTTCAAGAGACCCTTAATACCTTTTTGTAAAAATAATGAGGCTGAAGATTGGGCAGGAAGGCATGGCACTAATCCCCATATGTGCCTGCACATGACTAAACCCTGGTAAATATGTAGATAAGAATCAATATGACATGCCATTGCAATGAGTTTCTTTCCTTTTCAAGACCATTTATTTGGTATTTTAAATACCAAACATTTAATCTATCTTAAAAAATAGCAATGTAATTCCCATACATTTAATTTGCAAGATAGAAATATTTTTAAAAGCATTATCAGGCAGACTAGATGAGAATTGTATGATCACAGAACTCCACACTGAAACGAAGGGCCAGTTGTCACACATGCACTATTCTTGACTTTTCAGACCATCTGGATGTAAGTAATTCTTACGTATTCATCTGCAACTGGAATTTTTGTTATGGTTTAAGGTTAACTTTAAAACCTGAGCTAAGATCTAACATGTATTAATCTGGAGATGGAGAAATCATTTTTAATGAAATTGTAAACAATAGATATGTTGAATAAAATATTGTATTTTTATTTGATACTTATGTGATACATAAATATGGAGTTAATAAATTGTTCAATATTAAAGCTCTATTGCCTGGAAATAGCTTATATATCATTAAATAAATCTGGAGGTTCTTTGTAGACTGGTACAAATAAGAATGAAGACAATTTTCTTCCTTTGATTTTTCATGTGAAGTTTATAGAGGAGAACTTGGCTTCGTATCATAGAAAGAACCTCAGATATCTGAACAATATTGGTGATAACTTGGAGGAAATATCTGGGAACCAGTATCTCACTTATACAAAATTGTGTAAATGAGAATGCAGCTGGTAAGTGTTTCAAGAATGATTTCAAGAATGATTTTCAAGAGGTTATGACAATATAAACACATTCAGAATTTAGATGTGATTAAGATATCTCTAACAATTAAAATACATTTTCTCCAAATTGTCACCAAGTGCTTGATATTGCGTTGTTTCATGTGAAATGACCTGGCACTGTTAGCTAAATTATGCACATAAAGCCAATGTTGGCTTAAAAATGATAGAAGAGATTCATTTCATATTATATTAGAAATACTTTTCCTGAGTTCGGCTTTTGCTACTAGCAGATATGTGTGATAAATTAATTTGAAACAATTCCACCTTAAGACTGGATGAGATGACTATTTGTCTCCAAAGAAAATAAATATAAATTACAAATAATCATTTATTTAAAATTTTATTGAGATACTTACACCCGTAAATTCTAATATTTTATTTACCACCTTACTTCCACTCTATAACTGCAAGAAATATTTGTTTTAGTATCACAGTTTAATCAATTAATATTTGGACTATCTTTGCAAGACACCATACTCAAAGGATGGTGTTGGACTGGTTACTCATCCCAAATTTTGTTACCAGTCTATGACCTGTTAAAGAGCTTATGGTAAAATGTAAAGCAACATAGTCACTCAGCTCATTGTTCCGTTTATTAGACCTTTCTTTCACTTTCCTTAACAAGACATTCTCGATGAAGGAAGCAGTGCATCGATTTACATACCAGCTCAAACTTCTTATCTCTTCATAAGTTCTGAGCTTCCAGTAGAACCACGTGTTCCTCTCACTTTTCCCCCCTACTTCACTTACTTCAGTAGTGGTATACTTCCCTTTGACGACTTGCAAGAAAGCTTGACTTCCACATAGACTTCATTTCTTTTTCTTTCTAGTAGATTTCTCCTTTTCAGTAGGCTTTGATATATCGTCTGTAGAGTAAAGTTTGGAATTCAAAAGCACCATTTCTACTTAGGGGCTCTTACCTTCTTTTCATGTGTATGATAATGAGACTTTGATTTTATTCAGTATGCTGTTCATACTAGCTTAGCCACTACATTTCTCATAATTTATTTTTGAAATGTACTATTGATATAAAGAAGTACTGCTGTAGTACCCTAAAATGATCTTGAAAGCTTAAAATAATTTGTCTGTGGTTAAATAAAAATAAGAGACATATGGGATAAATGAGCCTTCAATACAGTTTTATGCATATAAAAGCGTAGGAGCATTCTCTTGGATCAGAGTTCTGCCAAAGCCAAGCACATGAAGGAAAACTTGATCTGTAGCATGTTTCTGGTTTTATATGATTAATTATTCTTGTCATAGATGACAGAACAATAGATGTGAGCAAACCTGGTTAGTAGACTTACTGTAGACAATGAGCCTAAAGAAATTAATTTTTTAAAAATACAAAATTTAAAGCACTAGATAAGATATCCAGCATTTCCTCCTTATTTATGAATATTATGTATACACAAATGCAGACATGCATTATACAGATTAAAAAAAGTATTTGTACATTTATTATTTTGCATTCAATTTTTTTGTTAACTAAAAACAGTACATATCTTCAATTTTGTTCCTATATTAAATCTGTTCAAAAGATTTATCATGGAGTAGATTATTTGCATGTTTTTTACTGACTGATTTTTTTCACACAAATTTCAGAATTAGGAAAAAAGAAGTAAATAAATCAGGGTATTGTATCTCTATATAATGAGAGGTTTGGATTACGTTGCTTTCGTTTTATATGAATATAGAACGAGGGAATAAACCATTTCTATGATTGATTCTTATATCCAATGCTGCAAACTATTATTGAAGAAAATGTGTCCCATGGTTAAGAAAGCTTGACTGTAGTATCACCAGTTAATGTGTACACACACACATGTGCACGCATGCGCGCGCGCGCACACACACACACACTCCCAGCAGTAATTATTTCCTATTGTTGAGATAATTTCTTCCTGTCTAAACAGAAGCTGCTGACCCAGTGAAAACTTTTATTGTTTAGATGATTATATTCCCACATATACACACAGATACACTCATCAAACCACAGCAGGTCCTATTATTTCATACAGTTTTTAAGAAAATGGAGACTAAGAATTCCAAAATGACAATAAACCATTTAATTTTAGTTAATTTTATGACATATCTGGTTTTAGCATTTGTAGCTGCAATAAAACATATGTTAACTCCCTAATAAAACCTGAGTGATGCTGTATCTGTCACCTCTTTCTGCATTGGCAAGTAGTGCACAAGTTATTACCTCGTGAACAGTTGTTCCCGTCTCCTGTGCAGATCCATATCATTCTCAAATTTGCATTCTGATAGAGAAGCAACAAATGTTACTTAAATCCCATGAAGTGTGTTAATTATACCAAACTCCATGAAATTATGGGTGAGAGAGCCAAAAGGAATTCTGCAGCTGCATCTTGGATCTCTTGAGCATATCTTGTCAGATTAATGTCTTTGTCACTTATATGATAACCTTAAAATTGCTTTTTTCCCCTAATGGTATTCCCTAAACCTCAGTGATATGGAAAATCTCACACAAAGCTAAATAGCAGAAGCACTTTGTGTGTTATTTATACAAATAATCATGATATCTCTAGAGAAACATGTTGAAATTCATTTTCAAAACGGAATTGAACATGTCTTATCAGTTTTACTTAATTATAAATATTTTCTCTTGTTTTCTTTGCATAGGGTCTGGAAGGTAGAGAATGAAATAGGAAATAATCTCATATCCTTTCCCTCTAATTACAAAAGAAAGAGACTCTGGAACATCACTGTGTACATGCCCTTCTCTGACCTCTATGGTGAAGAATTGAGGATGGTCTCCTCATATATGCAAGGCACAGAAATGTAGAAGTATTTCCCACCAAGGTTTTCTAGATTATATGTACCACAAAAAACACATCTATATGTGGGTAGGGAGCATTTAATGTGATTCTTCTTCCTCACAGTTTAAAAAAAAAATTAAGATGGAAAAAACACACATATGAAAGTACAGTTTTTAGCTTGTACTCTTTCCTCTTTCTTTTTGCTTAAATCATATTAGGCCCTATGTGGCAGTGTACGATAGTTCTGGGCTCAGTCTCCAGAATTAGATAGCCTGCTTGGGTTTGAATCCCTGCTCAGTCACTTGATGGCTGTGAGAACTTGGACAAATTAATTAATGTTTCTATGTCTCAGTCTCTTCAATTGCAATTAGGATGATAATAATAGTTACTTCATATGGTTGCTGTGAGAATCAGGAGCATTAATATATGTAATGTGCCTAGACCAGGGCTTGGCACATAGCAACCACTGTTGAGATGTTATCATTGTTATTACAAGAACCTTGAAGCATCAGTTCTGTACAGAAGAAATGAAAATATTCCTATTTATTATATCCCAAATGTTCCCATGTATTAAGCATACAGTTAAATCTCTGAGAGACTGTCCCTGTCAGAGACTGAGCTCAACAGAGAATTTCTTACTGAGGAAGGCATTCCTATGCAAAACATTAAATTTCAATTTCCCAGTAGGGGCAATTCTCCACCCTCAGAAAGCAGCAACTCTTAGAAAGTCACCCTGTAACTAGGAAAACCTCAACCCATTGGAAATCTATACCACATGTCGGACCCATCAAAGAGACAAATCTAATCCTTTTGGCTGAAAAATAGCTTGCAGCAGCCTGCTGTCCTTAGTTTACTAATATTTGGAAGAATGGTTATGTTTGGCAATCAATGTCCTAGAGCCACCCAAAACCTTGACATTATCGTTTTTCTTTGAAACCATAAAGAGGATTACTGCAAAAGCAGATAGTCTGTAATTTTATACAACAACTTGCAGTTTTACTTGTCACTGAGTTTATTGTTCTGGAAGCACAGCATCTCTATTTTCTAAATATTCTTGTTGAAATTTAATTACTTGGAGTCAATTTTTAAAATCTCAGTTTTTATATATGCTTGCTAAACAAAATCTCATTTACAATAAATATATGTGCCCTTTAAAATAAAAAGTTATAACAAAATGTATATACTGCACTGCTTAATCCTTTATTATTTACTAAGTGCTTTTACATATATCATTCACTTCATTTTAAAAATAAGCCTGCAAGCTAACAAGAACCGTGCTTAATGGACGTGGATCTTATTTTACAAGGTGCTGTCACTTGTTTAAGTTCACAAAGCCAGTATGTGGGAGGATAAAGTCTTACACTCAAACCTGACACCAAATTCAGTATTAACTATATGAGATATTTGAGAGAGAGCACTTAAAGATAAACTGAAAATCATAATTGCTTGATGACTGGTCTCAAAATCTTAGTCCATTTTACATATCACAGGTACTAGCATTAGGTTTCTTTAATTTTTAAAATGGATTCATGTAATGCCAATAATTTAAAATTTTTTAGTTTTAGAAGATCTCAAAACTACAATATTTTAGAGAACAAAGCAAATTAAAACAACATAGTGATTGCATGATAGATTTCTTATTAATAATTTTCCAAGGACATTACATTTTCCTTAAAGAAGATCACTTAAAGTAAAAAAAAAAAAAAAGAGATATGTTCCTCTTTTAATCACAATTATTCAGTTTCAATAACATTTTTCAGATTATGAGCATAAACAATATAATTTAAGAAATTTAAAATAACTCATTTAATAAGATATAATAACTCATTTATTTGTGATTGTAGGAAGTATTATAAGTATTTAATGCTAAAGCTTTGCCCTTTTTATGACAATGTAAAAGACTTAGAACAGAGATAGGAAAGAAAATACAGGTTATAATGAACTAGAATACTCTAAATATACCTAAACTAAGAAGAGAGAATATCATTTCCAGGAGAAATGGATGTAACTAGCTTTCTGTCAGACATAAACTACACATGCCTCAGTTTCTGATTACTCCTCTCCTTTAGGTAATATAAACTGAAAATTCCTTAGCAAGCTTCTAATAACAAATTTATCAATAAGAAACCATATTATTTTTCATAGTGTTTAGACTCACAGACACTTTTCATTCATTCATTCAACCGCTATTTATTGAGAATCTCTTATATGGAGAAGTTCCGCTGGCATTCCAGAAAAATAGATAGACTAAGTAAAGCCGTAGAACATGAACACACCAGGATAGACAGTGGCACAAACAGATGAAGCATATAAAACTATGTTCATGCAAAGTCATAGAGATAACAGCATATTTGAAGATACAAAGAACAAGAGTACTGAAAATCCTAGAGGAAAGGCTCAGAGTTTACTGAAGCCATTGTCATTAGAACAGAATGTGAAAGCCTGAATAAGAATTACAGAGGTCAAAGGAGAAGCAATACTGACAGATGGAGACATTTCAAGCTAGCCTAACCAAAAACGTTGAAAAGAGAATAATTTCAAATTTTACCTTCATGATATTTGTGAAGAATTAAGACCAATATTGTCTAGCAGGAGAATGAGATGAATGTAATGTAATGACAATGTAGAAGAGTGGAGGTCAATCATGAGGGATTTTATTATACAAATATATACCAAAGAGACACAAAGAAAAAGAATTTTAGTTAATATCAAAAATATAATATTATTTTGGATTTAAGATGAGTACTTTGGTAGTTATTGACAAGGTGGATATGAAAGGAATAAAACTGGTGGTAGATGGGAATGCAGGATAAAAGCAGCTGAAATACAATCATCTTGAATAGGACAGTGGCAGTAGAGATCTATGATGAAACTGACTCAGGAAGTATTTAGCATTCATACCAATGATAAACAGTTAAAATGTGAGAAAAGAGTGCTAAGCAATGGATGAATTTTAGTTTTCTAGTCTGGGGAGAGGAGAGGTGTTCTTATTGACACCTCCTTTAGAAAATCCACAAGATGAACATAATGCAGGGAATGATATGATGCATACTTGTTAAGGACTTGTGATATCTCTGAGATAACCCTGAAAGATTGCAGTCAGTATCTCTGTGTGAGTCCAACTTTTTAAAGATACATTGAGTATGGAGTTTAGGACATTGTGTTATCAGCCAGCGTCTATAACAGAAATTTTATAGGTATCACCCTAGGAGGTATAAATGAGAATCACCTACAGTGCTTATTAAACCATGCAGAATTCAAGAACAACTCACCCAAAGATTCTGATATAGTAGTCCTGGAAGACAGCATAGTAGTTCTAAATAACAGTAGCAGAAATATCTCAGAGAGATAAGATAGAGTGAAATGAAACCAAGAATGAGAATACTACTGGTATGCACTAACATTTAAAGAAAAAAAAATTAGAAAAAAGAAAAGAAGCCTAGGCAGGAACTTCATAAAAAACAAATAACTTCATTATTTTGAATCATTTATATTTTTAAGAGTGAGTGTGTCTGTGTGGATGCATATGTACAGAAAATATATTGACACTTTCTTGTTTATCTTATGTAGCCTAATGGACATACATTATTGTATAAAGATATACAAGACTATGTAGTATAAAGGCATTTTATGTAATTCGTACAGGCCTTTTGTAAGAGTGAAAAGTGACATTTTCATTAGCATCTACACTTAAGGATTAGATTTCCCCTTGGACAACAAAGTATTTTATTTGTTAATAAGGTGATATATATTTATTTAGGTTCTGAATGAGTGGAATATTTTGAGGCACAAATGTAAAATGCCATTTCAAAGTGTGAGATCCTTAGAATTCTTTTTAAAAATTATGTAAATTGGCAATGGGAATGTTCTGTTTTTCAGTATTCTCATGTTTAACTTACATACATTTTTCCCAATCTACAGTAAATTATAAAAATTTAAAGCTACGTAGGTAAAGTAAATGTGGTTTGGGTTCATTTTAGAAGGTAATGAGGTAATTGAGCACTATATATATAGTTTTTAACATTTATAAGAAAGACATAAGGGAATGAGGAGTGAAGAAATACTTTACCTTCAATATTAAATATTACCTTAAATAATAATATCATTGCAAAACTATCACTTAAATGCACATTTTATGACAATTAGCTGACTAAAGGTTGATAAACATGCTACTTTGAGAAAATAGTGATGTATTGTTTTGAAAGTTATACAAATTATTTATAACTTTTAGGCCATCACTGTTAATCCACTAAAAATATAATCATGCCTGCTGAAACCTCCATTACATTCCTTTCCCCTAACCTAATTCAGAGTGACATTGAAATATTTACTATGCAAACACACTGATATGTGATCTATTAAGACTTGAAAAATAAACATTTTTTAAATTATAGACTACTTCTCTTCTGACTGTGTGTGCGTGTTTGTATGTGTGTGTGTGTCTGTCAAACTGTGCTTCACTCTCCCTAGAACTCACCGTATAATAGAAAAAATTTGCGTTAGAGCCCTAGATATTCTTTAACTTATATTATTACAACTGTACTATATTTTCCTCTTAAACTGAAGATGATAATAATAACCAGATTTGGGAATCTGTGCTGCCAACTATGAAGATATAGATTTCTCATATGCTAGATTCATATCCGCAGGGCTTTGCCAGAAGTTAGATTCTTCGCTTTCAACTGGCCATCCAGCTGCCAACCACATCGCTCTAAATTCCTGAGGGATTAGCACATGAGTACTTCAGTCAAATATATCCTGAATTCTGGCTTGATTTCTGCAGCAAACTCAAAATATTTCTCATATTATGTCATATAATTTACTTTGACTCCTTTACTCCCTCCTCTTCTCACCTAAGTTCAGGTCAAGAGATAGATGGCAGAAAATACTATGAATACTGTTTCTTAATGCTTATTCTTGTCCCAAGCAACTTTCCAAAGCAGAGAATTGCCTTAAGGCAAAATCATAGTGCAAAACCAAACATATTTCAAAACCAACAAGAGATGTAGGAGGAAAGTAATAATTTTGACTCAAGTTTTTTCTCACATTACTCTTAATACAGGTTCATCATTTTCTTATTTTTCCCCCTGGCACATTATCTGAAGAGTGAGGGGAAAGATGGCTGATTGTGGTATTAATCAAGTGAAATGATATAGGAAAGTGTTTTGTAAATTGCAAAATTGTAAAATAATGTGAATCAAAACTATTTTGAATAGTGAATAAAAACAGCATTCTCATCCAGTTTGGAAGTATGCATATCTCTCTACCATTAAATAATAAATTAGCTCAATATTACCACTCAGAAACCATAAGTAGTTCCAGAGATTGAAGATAGTATACAATTAGGAGAAATCAATACATTCAGCTTGATTTTATCTGTCTTGCCTTTTCTAGCAGAACATCCTACTAATCAAGCCTGATTGCTGGGGGCAGGGATGGAGTTGTACCAGCTTTTAAAGATAAAAAGTTCTTTGAGAGAAATAAATGACTTGTTTTCTCATATGACAAAGTAAATGGAAATTTATAAAAGGAAGCAAACAAAATCTAATTAGAAAAAATGTACTGAGTAATATGACTATTCTGAATGATCTTAAACATTCTTTTCTGAATTTATTTCCATAGTAGAGAAAATCTATGACAATGTTCCACTCTTAATGTTTGAAGTTTTCCTGTAATGATAAACCCCACAATAGTAACCTATCTCATATTTAAATGTTTTGACTCTTGCAGTTAAAGATGACATTATTGCCCATGCCTCATCAAGTGAATTGGTTTTAGATTAGGTTCCATCAATATTAACAAGAAAATTGATAGCAGATCTGTGAATGGAAAGATGACTAGTAGGCTCACTGTCAAATCTCAGAACAAAGCTAAAATTGCCAATACAGCATCAGAGAATATTCCAGAAACAGTTGAAATAATTAAGAGAAAAGGTATTATCTGAGACAGATGTGTAACACCTGTCAGGGAAACTCCCTCACACCAGCATTCATCAATCAAAGCCATTTAAAACATTCAAACACATCCTAGAGTCTACGAAATGTGCCTGGATGAAGATACCCATTTTAATAAATTTAACACCCTTGAATATATAAAGTTTTTTTCAAAAAGTATAGATTTTTTTTTAACTGATGTCTAAAAGTATTATTCTTTACAGACTTTGCTGGAAATCCATTTAAAAAAATAAATACTTTCATTGGGCTTGGAGTGGTGGCTCATGTCTGTAATTCCAGCATTTTGAGAGGTCAAGGCTGGCAGATCACCTGAGGTCAGGAGTTTAAGATCAGTCTGGCCAACATGGTGAAACCCCATCTCTCCTAAAAATACAAAAAAAAAAAAAAAAAAAAAAAAAAAAAAGAAAACCCAAACATAAAAAAAACTCCAAAAAACAAGAAAGCCGGAAGTGGTGACGGGATCCTGTAGTCTCAGCTATTGGGGAGGCGGAGGTAAAGAATTGCTTGAACCCAGGAGGCAGAGGTTGCGTGAACAGAGATGGTGCCACTGCCCTCCGGCCTGAGAGAAAGAGCAAAATGCTGCCTCAAAAACAAAGAACAACAACAAAAAATTAAATTAAATTTCTTCAATTTGTATGGTTGTTATAATATTTTTTTTTCTTAATGACCATTGAAATTTCTGGTATATGAAATAAGTTTTGATAACTAAACTCCAAAATACAACATTGTATTTCAAGAATAAGAATTTTTGCTTAATCAGATATTAAGTAAGAAATAAATATGGTTTCATTTTTCTGGTATCATTTATAGATATTATCAACTCTCTTTTTCATCCAGAGTCCTTAATTCCCCAAAGGGAAAAAAGTACTTCAGTTGAAAGAATTATGCTAAATAGATTTATTTATTTGCACACAATTCAGGTTGTGCACTGGCAGTGTGATTAATTTATTCAAATATGATAATTTTGGAAATATTGTATTACAAAGTATCTAACCATTCCCTTAAACTCTCTATGCATGTGGCCACATACCGTAACAAATTCATCTAAGCAGTCACCCTATTGGAGAAATACTTTGTAAAAACAACATTCAAAATACCAAAACTACTTGTAAAATTTGACCACATACCTACCTTATTTTTTTTCTCACCATAAAATGTTGAATCATTCTAAAAAATCAAATTGCTACATTTTTATGCTGAAAGTTAATTTTAGATCATAATTTTTAAATAAAAGCAGTTTATATTGACTTTATTGCTGTATATATACAGTTTAGCTCCTGCGGAATTCTTTTTAAAACTCAACAAATAATGTATTCTCTGTTAGAACAAAATCTATAAGCTATATGTTCAACTTTTAGGTAAAATATACATTATTATTTGAGATTAATTTATCAACCTGCTTCTGTTTGGAAAGATTTAAGATTTACTTCTTCTAAAAGAGAAGGTTTTTGACCTGCCTGATCCTCATGATTCAAACCAGACACTTTTTTATACTGAAATCTCAGTTCTTCCATGGGAACAAATGAAGTTCCCAATGTTTTACTCAATTTAAGAACTCACTCTTAGCTCTGCCAATACTACATTAAATTTCTTGGTAGCCTTGCTGACTGGTTGTATTTGGTGTCCTTCATTTGATGTTTGGATTAGAACTGATGACAAATTATTCTGTATCTGAGAAGATTAGCAAGGTCTCCTTCAGGGGAGATTTAAAAAAAAAAAAAAGAGAGAAAAAAAATGAACTTCAGATTACCATCAATTTCTTTCTGAATAATGTGTTTGATTCCTTTATTGTTTCTGTGTTTGAACAAATTTAATACCACATTTTCTATCTTTTCCAGTTGTGGTAGCATAAGGCAATATACAATATAATGTGCTTGTTATTTAGTTGTCAATCAACATCCATGCCTACAAAAATTATTATGGAGCAATATTTATTAAAATGCACATTTTTCTATGCTATTCAGAAATCTTGATCTGTACTAATATTATAACCTGATATTTGTGAAAGATAATGATTTGTTTTTTCATCTCTTTTCGGGAATCACTGTAAAAGCTGCTCATTGCTGCAAGCTAAGGTCATATAGCACTCACAGTCTTATTATAATTGACAACTACATCTTGGTTTGAACTTCAATTCGATTTACACAGGTTTTCCTTTACACATTTTTCTCATAAATTAGGTAAATAGAATGTTCACACAGCCTTAAATCAGTCAAAGGGCAGATAGATATTTTGTTATTCAGGCTCTCTCCAAATAGCTTGGCAAACATCTCTGCCTCAGCAGTGAAAAGTCTGATTTCCCTTGGGCAAAAACTTTTCACCATGTTTCATTGAAGAAATGGAGATATGTTTAATATTCTATATAATTAGCAACTTTTTTTGATACATGTTATCATTAGTATCAGATGCTGTGCCCAGAATTGCCATAAAAAATAATTTCAGAGGTCCTGCTAAGGAGACTGGATGTTTATGTTTCAAAAATGGCATGCACATTTGCCTGTATCAATTTGCTTCTCAAATCAATGAAATGATCATTGGTGCTCTCACCTGTAGACAAATTGGTAGACTCTGGCTCTAAAGACTCATTGTGTTGCTCACCTGATTTTAGTATTCTGAGTACATTGTCTCTCCATAACTTCTGATTTATAGCATCTCAACAGTCTCATTTCTATACTCCCTATTTCAGTTTAGTAGTTCCTTTGTAATATACATACTTCCCCTACAATATTTGTTTTGTTATTTGCGTTGTTCTTTTCTTTGAACAATGTAAGTTCTTTTTTTATTATTATTCAGTCGCTTTTTGTTTGTTAAAGACCAGCTGAATTTTTGTTGGAACTTGGTAGTAATGGATATCAAGGGGATAGTGTGAACCATCAGGCCTTTAATAGAGGGAGTTTAGTTTCTATGAAAATAAAAGAACAACAAAAATAATAATTGGAACAAACTATAAACTCAGTTTGTGGGTCCAGAGAGCAGCTCATCAAGATTTCTAGGTTCTGGGCTTCAGGTATCTTCAGTTGGAGCGATGAAAGGCAGTGGTGATCTCACAGATTTCACAGATTTTCCTGGTTTGCAGTTTAAATGTCATAAATATTTTTCATACATAAGCTGCTGTGATTTATCTGAAGTTTATATAAAATCATCCAGGTTCAGCTTGAAGGGCTTCAGAAAACAGCCATTGTAATTTCAGTGATTCCAACCAGAAGGGAGATAGAAAAACTGGAAATATTGGTTTAGAGAGTCATAGCCAGATATTGGAGAAAAACTAGAAGAATTCAGAATCCAGGTTGCAGGTAGATTATAAACTCCCCCAAACAAAACTGAACAGGACTAGAATCTAGTATTTTGTGCACTCTGATTTTCTTCTGAAACATAATATTTCCCTCTACAGTTACCCCCATTTCTACCAAAGAGAAGCAAATCAAGACTAATTTGTTTGTAAAATAAGTTTAGTTTCAATGAACTTGAACTACTATTTATGTTAAGTGTAGCAAAACAAGTGACTGTTTATATAGGCTCTTTTAAGTTTGCTTTATAGGAACTTTTGACAAGGAATCTCAGATTAGACTTGTAAAAGCCTCTTGAGGCCAGGAAGTCAAACCAAAGACTTGTCATTGGTCTATATTTGTAACACGTATAGATTTGGGTGAATTTGTTTCTTGTCAAGGTTTCCAAATGCTCTATGGTTCTTGGGCTTGCCAGGAAGTGACATTCTTTACTTACCTCTAAGTCTGGGAAACCTCAGGCAAGTTTTTCCAAGGGCGATATAATTGCATCCATAAAGTCAACTTTAGTTTTTTAAAGCTGTTTAGTTATTTCTGAAAATATTTCATTCCAGTCAAAACCTTGGTAGTATAACCAGTGCTTCCAATTGTGTCTTGTTACAAGGAGAACGGATTCTTATTAAACTTATGCAAGTAACTACATTAACATAAAAATAAGAATACTTACAAAATAGTTTTTGAATTCTGAAAATATCAGGTAAAGAGCAAAAGTAAATGTTTCAAATTTTGCTTAAAACTGTAGTTTACCAAATTGCTATGTTATAAATACCTTAAAAGAAAAAAAAATTTCCTTTAATTGGAAAAACAAAACACTTAAAGAACCAAAGAAAAAGCCATTAAAAATTACACTTTTCTGTTTATTCAGTCACATATAGCCTATTTTTGTTTTGCTTGATCTTGGGGTAGCAGTTTCGGGAACCAATCAGTTACATGAGGATTCTGAAAATTCTTACCTATGCCTTATCATTGACATGATCTTAAAGTTGTCAAAAACCTGTACTTATCAGAATGCTTTCCATGAATCTATTTGAAGAAGAAGCCACCTTGGACTTTATCTGATAGCAAGTACTTTTAGAGAAGAATTAAAGTAACACAGTAATTGTCTATGGATGACAAAGCCTTGAATGGCACCATTACAAATCTGATGAGCATTTAGTATAATAAACAACTGACAAGGAAATTTGGTTATTGTTGTGCCATACAACATTTTATCACAATAATCAAATTATGACTGAAAGAATATCAGATTTCTAAGATTTTATATAATAACAATAGTTATGTGAAATATATAGTATACACCATAATAAAGCACATATTAATAAGATCTATACAAATTTAACTCAAGTAAAGTTAAACATTTTTTCTTATTTGACAATACGTCCCATATAATTTAACAAATCAAATAAGCCTAATTAGTTTAATATCTTTCTTTTATAGGTCCTATTAGACCTAACAATGGCCCTATGGATTGTCTCAAAGTTAGTCTGAAGTCAGACAGAATTAATTTCAAATTTGACTTTGGGAAGTTTGTCAAAATGTGAAAAAGTTTAAAACACTTGATTAAATATTATCTTGGTTAAATATTTAATTAAAATGATTAAAGGACAATAAATATTTTCAGTAAAATATTTTTAAATGACAATAAAATATTTTAAAAGTAAATACAGAAGTTTATAGTTATGACTCAATTTTCCTAAATAATTAAAAACCTAATGAAAGACAACAACAAGCACAGAAATTATCTCAATAAAACACAAAAGCTCCGTTTTCTAGGCCAGTTACTTAAAAGGAAAAGAAAAAACCTTTCACATTTTCAGATCAATATTCCATGAAAACTTTGTCATATTAGCAAAGACCAAATTTTACTTTTGCATTAATGTACAGTTGACCCTTGAACAACATGGAGTTTAGAGACAGTGAGCCAATGGAAAGTTAAAAATCTGTGGATAACTTTAACAATTAGTAGCCTAATGTTGAACAAAAGTCTCACTAATAATACAATCTGTCAATTAATACATAGTTTGTATGTTATAGATGTGATATACTATATTATTCCAATAAGGGAAGCTAGAGAAAACAAAATGTTACTAAGGAAATCTTAATATAAGAGAATACATGCACACTACTATACTATATTTATTTATAGCACATATGTATTTCGTCAATTTTTAGGGTAAATTATTTATCTAAAATGGTGGGCAACTGCAACTGCAGACCTCAATCTATGGTACATATCAAGTAATTCAACTTTTGCTTGAAAGGTCATGACTTTTCTCTGCTTCCTGGGGGCACTTTCAGCATCACTAATGGCACTTCAAGAATCTCTTGAGAAATAATATAGGTCTATAGTGTTATTCAGGGTTTTCAATATTGCAGTTAGCATTATGAAAAATACACAAGAACTAGAAGAGATCGCTTTTACTGTGATAGTCAATATATTAGAGAGATGAACAGCTCATGCTGAGATAATTAATGTCACATGGCTTTTTAAGTGGATACTCTAAACACTTGAGCTCATGGCACTAGCTACAGGAGGTGGCTATAAAATTATTACACCAGTATTATATGTACTACAGTTAATTGTATGCAGTCTTAATTTAATGCATCATTACATTTGTTTACTTTTTCTCAAATGCAAATGGAACCATGTACAGTCTGTGTTTGTATTAATAAATTTTGATTAATTCCAACTTTTAATAATAGATGCATATATTTTATGGTGACAAATAAAAAGTAGACTACAATCTACACATAATTTATGCCTTCACGATATACCATTTTTGTAACATTTTCAGTGTTTTTAGGCTACATGGTTTATTTGTGAGTTTTTTCAAATTGTTGCAAATCTCAAGAAAATTTTTCCAATATATTTACTGGAAAAACTTCTGCATATATGTGGACTCATGCAGTTTAAAACCATGTTATTCAAGGACTAACTATACTATTAAAAGTAATTACTAATAAAATCATATAAATAAATCCATCGAGTTATAGCCAGCCTTCACCATATTAGGCAAGTTTACTTTTCCATGGTTGAGTCCATCTATATTATATGTATATGTATATCTATATGGATCTATCAATATCATCTATCATTTATGTATATAGACATAGATAAATGAGCACATTAATTAAGTACTCCTAAAATTCATTGGAAAATAACTAACTCAAGAGATATTTTTAAGTTTGTTTGAACTTGAATAATCTATGGTAAATAAATCTACTTCTAAACTTGTTGTTAAAATAAAAATATGACTATTGCCTGAATTGGCAGCATTAAATATAATGCATACATACATTCTTGCCTGGATTTTGTAGTCAAAATTTTGTGTTGTCTCTGCTTGAAGGTTATGACTATAAAACTATGAATTTCACCTATGAACAAAAGGCACAGTAAAACTTAATTTCCCAGTTGCTCAATGCATGTCAGTCATGCAGCCATAAAAAATGATCCTTTCCCTTTTCATCCATGTTTCTACAAAATCCTGTCCTTTGTAGAAACATGAATGAATCTGAAAACCATCATTCTCAGCAAACTGACACAAGAACAGAAAATCAAACAACGCATGTTCTCACTCATAGAAGGATGTTAAACAATGAGAACATGAGGACACAGGGAGGGGAGCATCACACACTTGGGTCTGTTGTGGGGGCTATCGTGGGGGTTGGGAGGGTTGGGAGGGATAACATGGGGAGAAATGCCAGATATAGGTGACTGGGGGATGGAGGTAGCAAACCACCTTGCCATGTATGTATCTATGCAACAATCCTGCAAGATCTGCATATATACCCCAGAACTTGAAGTACATTTAAAAAAAAAAAGATAGAAAGAGATTAAAAGACTATGTTTAACTTTTAGTTTCTTTGCTTTTTAGATATTTTTTATAATTACCTGATTTGTTAATAGGGAAAATGCTTTTAGACTGGCTAGACTTGTTTAATGCCTCATGGAATTTTTCATGAACACAGTTGTTGAAAATAAATCAGGTGAATGCAAAAAGAATAAATTTTTAAGTAAACATTTCAGAAACGAATTCAGCTTTAAAGGTTCTACTTAAAAATAATTTCAAAAACCTTTTATTCTTTGGATAGCCTGCAACCTTAAAGCTGTGTTAAGTTAAACTGAATAATAGGTATTCATTAAAAATATAGACCTTGCTGGGTATAGTGGCTCACACCCGGAATCCCACAATCCCAGCACTTTGGGATATTGAGGTGGGAGGATAGCCACTTCAAACAATACATGTATGGCTTAAGAATCAAAATATGTCCTTACCAGTTTCAATAACATCGTTCAGAGTGAAGCAATAGTTCAGGCGTCTGACTTGCCAATACATTCCCTATCTATCATTCAGTCAGGAGTGAAGATAAAGGCTTCGAAGGCATACACTTAGGGTCTAGGTAAGAGTCCAGGAGATCCAGTGACGAATCTGATTCAATCCGACATACTAACTGCAAAGAAAAAAATTATTCAATCATACTATTTTTTTTCTTTTCTTTTTTTAAAGATTGTACTTTAGGTTCTGGGGTACACGTGCAGATCTTGCAGGATTGTTGCATAGGTACATACATGGCAAGGTGGTTTGCTGCCTCCATCCCCCTGTAATCTATATCTGGCATTTCTCCCCATGTTACCTCTCCCCAACCTCCCAATCCCCCCGGTGTCCCTCCCCTAGCCCTATTTTCTTTTCCAACTTTTACTTTGAATTGTTTTAAATCATGGGAAAAAAGAATTTATTCAAGACCATCATAAGTACAGGGACCACTGCATTGGGGTTTTGCAATGTGGGCAAGCGATTTGGCTCAACTCCAAATACATCATGGGCAAGTGGGAATTTACAGCCAAGGAGCAATATGGGGGTCAGTGGAAGGAAATTACAAAGAGGGAACATGAAGTGTAAGGAGTATTCTGGTTAAACTGACCCAACAAAATTCTTGCTGCAGACAGACCAAGGTGATCGGATGTTGCCTAAGGGATGATGGAGGATGAGGAACCTGATAAGATACCAGTGTTGATCAGATATGATGAATGAGGGGTTCTGACTAAACTGACTTATTAGGGTTCTTTGCTACGACTGGATTTTACAAGGAAGTACATAGGTGGACCTAGAAGAAGATTCAGAAGCCTGGCTAAATTTGGCCAAGCAAAGAATCTATTTCCATCTCAACTTTTGGCTTTGCATTTTTCCTTTTATTTCCTGTATTACCTCTTCTTGTTTTGAAGAATCTCTTGAGAAATAACAGTAAGAATAATAGATATTTATGAAATATGATGACCTATTCTTTCCTTTAAATTTAGCAATACCAATAAATTTATTGACCTATAGCAAGATCAGTGTTATAGATTGTAGGAATGAACAATATTGAGTTCTGACTTTAAAATGACTATATTGTATTTTAATATAATATTAATTTATCTATAAAATAAGAATGTTTTTAAAAAACACTTAACCTGTGCTTCTCTAATGCATACATTATATGAGGTAAAAAGCTGAGCTTCAATAAAAGTTATTATTTCTCAGATTTGTTCTTAATCTACTTTTATTCTGTCACCCTCAAACCTTTCCCTTTAATGTCCCCACATCACTTTATTATTTCTTGAAATATCTAGGAGTGTTTGAGATACTTTAACAAAAACTACCCTATGAGCTACCAAAAGTTAACTATCATTTTACTTCCTTCTTATTTGTTGTCTTGATTTTCTATCAATCATTTATTGTTTCTTCAGTTACGCCTTCCCTGAAAATGCCTATTTAATTTCCCTACCCACTCATTCTCTAATCCACTCTTCTAATATTTAATTAATTTTATTTATAGTGATTGCAGGTGTCATATCTAAAAATTACATTAATTCTATATCTATTTCCCCTACTAATGTATAAACTTCATGATTCATCTTGTCCATCATGTTCGTACTAAATAAATACTTGTTGAATGACTTTTAGCAATAAATAGATTGCTGCAGAGGTAATTTCCCTGATTATTTCATTTATGTATTATCTCTGTCTCACCAATTTTAGCACATTCACGTTCATGTGTTTTACAGAAACTTATTTAGCACCTCCTATGTGTCATGCTGTTTTATAGGAATTAAAACATGGTGCCTTTCACATTGTAAGCATTCAACAAATACTTGCTCAAAAATATTTCCAATAATTAACATTGACTTAACTTCAGAAAAGAAGGTCTCTATGGGATAATTATTGCATTTCCAAATTCATAGCATCCTTTATTTGTTCCTTATTTGTCCTTATTTCTTTATATTTTAATATAAAAAATGAATGACATATTAAAGACACTACATTTACAAAAGAAATAACATAAAACTTATTAAGTAAACCTTTAAAAGATCATTTTATGTTACAACTACAAAATCAAAATTGAATTGGTTATTTCTTATATTCTTCATATTGATTCCCTCATGTAAAATTACCATGAATGTAAAACTATGTGAGAAATGATGTTCTCATATTGTGATTTGTTTCTTAAATACTACTAAATAGTGATTTCATCTTCCAGTTGTGTCTAATTTTATAGATACTAGGAAAACATGTTTGAATATAAATTATGCACCTATTTAAAGATAAAAAGAGAACAGATGCAATTATCTGGAAACATTAAGCCAAAAGTTTCCTTTTCATTGGTTCTCTGTATATTTTAGAAGACAGACATGTGTTACATTTTGCATCTTTGTATTCTTACTGCAACTAAAACATAAAATAAAATATGTTAATTGTGAATCATTGTCTTAATCTGTAAGTCTTTGCTTATTTAATTACATAAAAAGCATTGATTAAATAACTTTTGAAAGTCTAATTGCTTTTAAAATTCTTTAAAGTATACAAAATCATTAGAAGATAACAGCAACCGGTTTGGAGTTCAGAACATAGTTGCATAAGTGAAAAATTTACAGGATCATTAAATTATTAGAGAATTCTAAATCCTTGTAGTAGAAATAGTTATACCATGAGCTGTATGTTGGTATACTTTGCAGTGGGGGGCACGGCTCATGGTCAATGTCAATTATAACTTTTCTTTCTTCATTGGAATATCAAGTACAGAGAGAACTAAAAGAAAAAAATTACTCTGCTTGTTGAAGCAGACGTTTTATTCAATTAAACAAGGAGATAAGAGAAGGAGTAAGTTCAACTGAAGATCCTGAATTATATAATGATTTCTCTCAAAAATATTAACAAGAGAGAAAATGGTCAATACACAATTTTAAAATCAGATTATAAAACCGGTTACATTATCATGTTTTCAATGAAGAAAGTAACCTGATTCTGTGGGACAATCTAAATGTCCTATGGCAGAGAGGTAGTAGAAAGAATGAAAAGAAAATAATATTTGGAGAGAATTCTCAAAAGAACCAGTCTTATTTAGTAAATTATTTGTTAGAAAGCCTAGAAGAAGGTACCAGCTCAACTCTCTAGAGATCCATATTCTTGTGTTTATATATAGATGCTCTTTAGTGTGCTATCACATTCTGTTATATCTGGATTATATTTACACTGACTTAGATTCCCAAATGCATTATTAAACCCTTTGACACCAGAAACATGTTTGTTTATTTATTTTGTCCCGAAACATAAATATGTTTGTACAAACTTAAGTGAACTAAATATATTAGTTCACGGAATGGCAGAGTGAAGTGTAGTATAATGACATTCACAACCATGAGGAGATAAGAAAAAGTCTGTAAAAAATATATGTTTTACCGCTGCTGAATTTGGGTCATTTTGCAAAGGAACTAGAAATAATCCATTTGTAAACCAGTAAAATAAAAATATGGCACTAAAGACAGGTCAATGATAAAGTTACATGAAAGAAAATTTAGAATTTAGAGTATAATATATGAGTATTGATTGGAACACTCAGAGACTGGATGTTGAAAAACACAGTAAATTTGAGGAAAAAAATGATTATTAATGTACAAGAGGTAAATCAGTACAAACAAGGAAGAAATTGAAATACAGAGAATGTTCAAGAAAAGAGAGGCTATAATCATTACATAAATAGAGGAAAAAACTAGAAGAAATCATAGATAAATTTTTTTTAATGTCAAATAGGAAATATATATATATATATATATAAATATAAATATAAATATAAATATATATATGCTTGCTCTCTCACCCAGGCTGGAGTGCAGTGGTACAATCTTGGCTCGCTGCAACCTCCTTCACCCGGGTTAAATCGATTCTCCTGCCTCAGCCTCCTGAGTAGCTGGGACTACAGGCAAGTGCCACGATGACTAGCTGATTTTTGTATTTTTAGTATAGAAGGGGTTTCACCATGTTGGTCAGGATGGTTTCGATTCTTGACCTAGTGATCTGCCCGCCTTGGCCTCCCAAAGTGCTGGGATTTCAGGCATGAGCCACCACACCAGGCCAACAAAAGTTTTTTTTTGTTGTTGTTGTTTTTTAAGTATTTTTAAAAGACCATTAAATTTGGACATAATGAGGTTATTAGCTATTTTTTTTAAAGTTTGTCTTAGTGAAACAAAAGTAATAAACAGTAGTGCCAGGTCTGTCCTGCAGACCCTGGCTGACAGATGGATGAAAACAGTACTCAGACACAGGTATGCACTGTAAGAGTAGCTATGTGCCTAAAAGTACAGGTGAACTGAAACTTGATGACCTATAGTAATGATGAGGACACCAACTGATAATAAATAAACCAACCATAATTGACAAGACAAAATTTTTAAAACTATAATATATGAACTTCATCTGCACTATTAATCTGAAAGTCTTCATGCAAAGCCGTAAATAACAAACTTAGCTGTAAACTACTGGATTACTTTTAGTCCGTATCCCTCCCCCTCAACCCTTCTGAATCCTAAGGATTCAATGCCATAGTTTCACCTTTGTTGAGATTTTCTCTTGTATTTGTTCCTGGAAAAATCCATTCCCCTGAATTTCAACTTATAATTTTTTTCTTCTTCAATCCATTCTTTGGCAGATGCTGTTCTTGCTCCCCACATCTCTTTTTCCTTTTCCTCTTCAGTACACATTGGCTCCACTTCCAACTGCCAGTACAGGACTTTGGTGTCTGGAATCCACTTTGCCACCTGCATGCAAGCCAGAAGTGGAAGGAAATTAACAAACCCAAGAAGTCCTCTTCTATAAATAACCTAGCTGTGTGATCTTTAAATATATTAGCTTCCTTTTCTCCTAGTTGAGACAGCAATGGTTTGCATGTTTTACACAGGTAGAGCCCCACAATTTCCCAGCAGGATCCAGCTCCAGCTTTCTACTGGCAACTGGATATTGTAACTTAAGTAATAATTTGCCAGATAACAACTCCTTCATTGGTGCATTTCATCCCTATTTCACTTTCTTCTCATCTATTAGTATTTCCTACAGTCTTCTTCCAAATTAGCTGTTTGAGTTTCCTCAGCATCTGTTTCTAGAAGCAACCTAAACTCAGGTAAAATCTTTCAAGTTACTGTTCTCCATACAAGTTTTTATTCCTTTGTTCTCTAACTCTGTGTATACGACTGCTATCCATGAAGTCAGCAAGATGGAAACCTACCAGATACCAACTATTTCTCCCTCTCTCCCATTTAAATCTCATAAATCCATGCCTATTCTCTATGACACCTGCCACATCATTATGTTTTGTCAAAAATCAACTTTGGCTTAGAATGCTATAACAAACTTCATCCCCTCTACCAGTTTTGCCACCTTTATATTTATGATCCACACAACAGATTAAATACCTCATTAAACTATCAACACTGAATATGACATCAAAATATTATTGGTTTTTAAAATTGCTCTTAGAAAAAATTAACTCCTAAATGTGTTTTCCCTGTGTTTTCATGGTCTGGCTCCTATGTTTCCCTTCAACCTCACTTCTTTCCCATTCATTTTTTGGAGCATGTTTTCCAATATTACTGAAATAACAAAAGCTAAGTAATCTTTGGAAGGGGGAATTTAAGTTGGTGGAGGAAGGTATTTTTGCAAGTGTAAATTCCAGTGACAAAAGACCAATAAAGGATTTAGAAGAATTGGAAATAACTTTATTGAGAATAACACAAAACCCATTTAAAGCTATATACAAGAATGAATGCATATTTGTAAATGTGGATATGTGCATCATGATATGTATTTATAAAATATAATCATATATAAATTATCTGAAGAATCGTTTTCAATATATGTTGACTACATGACATAGACAGAAAAAAAATTAACTTTTAAAAAATATAAGCAGGAACAAGTTGTTTTGCCCTTACATGAAGAGAAATTGAGATGATTGTGTTGTTCTTAGTATACAAAATAAATTCCCCAAGAAGTGATCATATAGAGATTTTTATAATACTTCACAGGAAATACAGTAAATGTTTTATCCTATTTTTTGTTTTGTGCATTGTGTGGACAACAATGTATTGTCAATAATTATATCCACTTTGTAAGTTACAAATCAGGACATGTGTGTCCATAACTTTACAGTTCCTGTGTGTCTAGGAACAACTTGAAACATGTGGTTTTATAGGAAAATTCTTCTCTAACCTGAGAATAATGGTGCACATTGAGATAAGATATACACATTGCTATTAAATTTGTCTTTTTATTCATAGAAAAGGACATAGTCCTTCATATGTACTATGCATTTTATTTGCCAACAGCTCCTATTAACGAAATAAAATACAATAAAAAGATCTATCACTTTTAATGCTACCACTGGCAAATAGTTTTTCAAGGAAGATTAAAAAAAGGAGGACAATTAAGAAATTTTTGTGGATAGAGAGAATGTAAAGAAAAAATATCCTGTCATGACTAAGCATTTGTAGACAATCTCTTCTGAGAGTTGCCCTGTCCCACCTCCTATAGTTATCATTAAAGTTAATATTTATTTACTAATGATTTTATCCACTTTAATATCAGTTGTAGGCTAGACAATAAAGATACATAAGCTAAAGGCAAATTGCTTAGAGTCAAACAGCAGATATGCAAGCAATTATAAAACACTATACAATCGTTATTCTCTAATATTATATGCAAGATAGTGTGAAAGTCTGGGGTAAGGATTGTGTAGAAAATTGCCAAGAGGGTTAGTAAAATAATTAATTTTAGAAAGATAACTTCACTAAGGGCCACAGAAGCAAGAACTGTTAAGTCAGTTCCTTGGTATTACATGAATAACAAAAGAGTTTGGAACATTTTTTTTCACTTTTATTGGGTCAGAATGCTGTATATATTTATCTTTATGACACAACTAATTATTTCCGATCAGCAAACATGATAGGGATTAAAATTGTTTAAATGATAAGATATTAAATAAATCAATCAAATGAAAATTTAAGTATTTTTTATTAAATTTAGTCAAAAGAACATCATATAATATTGATGGTGTAGATGAAATTCCGACATTACCACCAATGGAAATCACTAATATTATTAAGTAAAATAAGTCTTGAATAAAATTTTTGCTTTCAATCCCACACTGAGCCATTTATTTTACATATGTTTCGATTTTTTAATATCTTCCATTTTTTTCTCTTTATTTCTTCTCTTGGATAAAATTTCCGATTTTTACCTTATGGTTATTGATGTAAATATAATTGCCAAAAATGACTTATTACTCAAAGATCTTAGGGGAAAAAACATATGAGGGAAAATACGATAGAAACTGAGTAATAATTTGTTTTCTCATTCATCTTTATTATTGAACATAAAAATAAACATTTGACTAAGGAAATAAGCCATGAAATAAAATGTAAACTAAGCCATTAAGTAAAGCAGTACAATTGATTCCACAAATGTATGTAGACAGTGCTATAAATGGTATATGTAAATACTGCCATTGACTTAAGTGAGGAAGACATGGAAAAAATAAACCATTTTAAAAGAACTGCAATTACTCCTAGTACAGATTTGTAAGGAGCAAAATTTTTACCTTGGTTACTGTATTTAGAAAGAGACTAACAGTATAATGGTTAATGAAAACTGTTGTAGGCATGGGTAACAAATGTTAAGTTGTTAAATCTTCCTCTTCCATTTCTTTCTCTTTTGCTCTTTCCCTTATTATTCCTTAAGAATTTTCCTTTTCAGATTTCAGGATCCATATTGTTTTCACTTACTCAAAATACTATTCTTTGCTTTTTGATGGGATGAATGAGATAACTAACACTTTGCAACTTATACATCTTTCAATGATGGTCCCTGAAGACAGTCAAAAGTAAAAGTGAAGAAATGTTACATTTGACTCTGGCAAGAACTTGGAGTAAAGAGCTGTGTCTGGTCAATACAGAGCCTATTAATTTTTATCTTGGCCTGATGATTGTTGCTTCTTCTCCCTCCTCAGAGCTAAATTATTTTGAAACACCACAAAAACTACTCAGAAATCTTAGAAACCATACAAAATGTTTTCTTTCTAACAGTCCAGGTATCACTGAGTTGCACACGGTGAAGAGATGAGAATTTGGTTTTATATATATATTTCCTGCCATAGGCACCTCTTAAAGAGTTCTGTAATGTGGATAAATTTCAGTCTGAATAATTCCAGAGCTGTTAGGTGAGTGCTTTATGAGAGTTTGCCATTGGATATTAGAGCCCATTTTGTTGATAGGAAGAATATTGGCTGGGACCCCAAGCTGATTTGTTACTCTTTTCTGGGAAGATGCTTGATATTGTTTTTTGTTGTTGTTGTTTAAGTGGAAAAGTCACAAACTCAGTTTTTTTTATGATTTATATCTATTAAGTGCCTGCAGTGGGCACATAGGACATACAAACATGATTTTTAAATAATTCCTGTACTCTAGGTGTTTATTCTAGTGAGTCTGGCTGCCACATAAGCATATAGTTATTACAGTTAGCTGTGAAAATTGGAGATTGCCCTAACCTGATGGGAAAATAGAGGTGCAGAGCTGACTTAGTGCAGTGATACTGAAAAAGCTACAAAGAAAATATGACACTTGAATCTTAGTTTGAAGTAGGTGTTTATCAAGTGTGCTCATCAGATTTACCAAATTTTAAGAGATATATCAAGGAAAGACAAAGGATTTACAATTTAAAAGGTACATAAATCATGGCACGTGTGAGAAAATTGCCACTAATTCAGAGTGTGGCTATGTTTTAGGATGGGAACATAAAGAGAAGAAAATGAGAATAATTTAGTCTATGCTATGTAGAATCCTTTTAATTTATTCAAAAATAATTAAGAAAAATGGAAAGATTGGAAGCAGAAAAGTGACAACCGAATCTGGCATTTTTAAGTAAAAATTCTGGCAGCAATATGGTGAATGGATTGAGAAGAAATAATGAAATCACAGAAAGCTGTAAGACAGTTATGTTGCAGTTATTCATGAGAGATGCAAAGGATCTACCAAAGGGGTTAGGATGCTGAAAGGAAAGAAGACTCCTGCAAGGTTTGTTTTAGTAAGGGAATATAGGTAATTGAGTAACTTATAATTTGGATGATTATTTTTGCTTCAGCCAATGAATAGCTGATAACCTCTTAAGATAAAACTGGGAATAGATTTGGCAAAAGAAATTGATATAATTGCTAATATTGAATTTGAAATTACCTGTAGGACATTTAGGTACGCGAGCTAGTCTCTCTTATTTACACTCTGCGTAAATTCATATACTTGAGGTACAAGGAATGTCAAGGCCATGAATAAAGTTTTAGCTGTTGTAAGTATAGAGTATCGAATGGTTCAAGAGATGATGAAAGACCCTATCAACAAGGAAAACAAGAAAATAAAATGACCAAGAATAGAAGTATGAAGGATCTGAAACATTTAGGATTTAGCAGAAGAAAAGAGAGAGAGTATTGATTACTGATCTGAAAAGGAAGAGAATCAGGGGACAGTATTCCAGACACCAAGAAAAGAGGGATATTCTGTGAAACATTAACTTATACCTTTCCTCTATGTCCTTAGCCTGAGCTCTCTTTTGAGAGTGCATTCTTTTTTTACTATTCCCCTTTTTGAAATTTTACTTTAGGTTCGGGTGTACATGTGCAGGTTTGTTATATAGGTCAATTGCATGTCATGGGGCTTGGTATACAGATTATTTTGCCACCCAGGTAATAAGCATACTACCTGATAGGTAGTTTACTTTCCAGGTGTCAGCCAAACATCCAAGCTTTACTTTCTAGTTATGTCTGCTTCAGATTTTCCACCTCTGAAATTGACATATTTGGGGAAAATATGTTATTTGTACCATGCATTACTTATGCAATATAAATATTAAAAATCATTTCAGGTTTGCAATTAGTATCCTGTATATAACTTCAACTTTTAAAGGCCAGTGTGTAAAAGCCTTCAAACGTCATAAAATAAGTTTATTTATTTCGTATCAGTGACCTGGGGTAGCAGAAAAGAATAGCAGATTTCTACAAATGTTCCACATTCTGGCTTCGTACTCTTTTCACTACCACCTGCTCTATCTGGATGTGCCAATTGCCCACTCTTCATGTAGGAGGAGAATAGGATGTAATGTGTACTGCTGATAACTTCTAAGATTCATATAGAATGTGTCACAGAATATATTTGTATGTATTTATGGCCCATTTTATACAATAATATAAAAATAATTCAGAGCAACTTTATCACGACTGACGTGTTTATCTAAAGACAGCCATTTTAAATGTTTAAAACCATAGAAACAGCCTTTCAGAATAGGCTTAAAAATAAAAAGCAATGATGTTTTTATATCCAGAACACATTTGTCCCGGAGAGAATCTAGGCATTACTTCATCATTCAGTTTTATTTACTTGTAGTTTATTTCTTGAGACATATATTGGCTTAATTTGAACAGATGGATTAATGTTTTATATAAGGCATTTAGCCACAAGCTATTTTGTATTTAGGTTCTTTTTAGAGCTATTCACCATATCATACCATCGATCCATATACGGAATTGCTTATTCAAATCAATGATGCATTCTGAATAAAAATACATGGCAAGATGCAGAAATTACAAACACTGACATAGGCTTTATAAACTAAAATATCTCCTATTTTGTCTAACTTGCATGCTTGGGAGGATTGTCTACTATTTTTTGTTATACTAAACAGAAGCAGACTGAAGCTGACGAAGATACATCACCATAGCCATTCAATATGTATTTAGCTAATATTTCTCCCTTTTGCAAATGGGAAATGACAGTAAAATGTGCATTAGTGGTGATTTTTCTAATTATTCTTTATTCTTTGAATTGATTTTTGTAAGAGAACTCTGAGTTTAGCAATGATTATGAAAATAATGTTGTCTAGCTTAACATGCCTTAAAATCACAAGAATTTCAAGAGAGTACACAAAATAGAACAAAACTATGAATGAAACCAAGTTGCATAAACTATTACTAAATAAGTGGTGATCTAATGATCATAATTCTCAAATTTACCAGATGAAATTAAATTGTAGAAACGCTTCTGAGAGGTGAAAAGTGAAGGCAGTTATTGGCCTCCACCATAACTGCAAGAGTAAAGCAACATTTTTTTCTTTTACCTTTCTTTCTTTTCTGTTCTACTTCAATAACACTAAAACTTCATTTATCCATATCATTATTTTGACATTAAGGCTGAAATAATTGTCAAGCAAAAATGCATACAATCAAAAATAAAAAATTATTTTTATTTTTTTCTAAGATATGTTTAAAACATATATTATAAATAACACTGCAGATGGGACAATATTAAGATGTTCACTTTACCTTTTCATGACATTCATGTTAGAACTTCAGAGTACCTAATTGAAAAAAATGTTCATGTATGGCTTATATATATATGGAATAATAAATAATACACTAAAAAGTGTATTAAACATTTATATCATAATATAATTATGCTTTCATGTGGTCTTTTCTTGTTGCCAAGGAGAATATTAATGTTTACTCACCAAAAGGCAAATCTGTTGGTGAATTAATTTGATTAAATAACCATAAAGAACATAAACTTATATTCCAAATAAAGAGATTGCACATACGTCAATGTTTCATAAACATTATTTTTATCAAATTTTTTATAGAACTGCATATTTGACTATTTGAAATTGTGCTTTCAATAATGTTCTGACTTATAATTTATATTGTTGTTTGATGGTAAACCCATACACTTAACACAAAAATAATCAAGTGGTAAGAAATGTTAATGAAAATTAAAAAGTTTAACTTGAAAGCTCAAGTTTTTAAAAACGCTAAGGAAGTTTATAAGAACAAGAAAATGCAAACCCCAGATTTCCTATAGGAAGCAGTTTTCAATCTACTGCATACATGAATACATTTCCCATGATGTCTTTAAAATATTACACTAAAAATCAGAATGACTTAGACCCAGTTAATTTTCTAAGCATTTGTCTACAGAGCTGTAAAGAAACATTATAGTGCTCCCTTTGAGCTCCTAAGTATATGCAAAATAATTTCTTCTTCTAGCCAATGAGATGAACTGATGTCAAAACATACCCATAGATAACTATATTGATTCATAAGCTATGTGTAGTTATCTGAACTAAAGAAATACAACTTAGAAACTGATTACCAAATATAATTTGACTTTACAAATTGATCTTCCTGATGATAGTTGTTTTTAGTATTAATTATCAACTGAGTTCAATGATGTTTCATAATCCAAGATGGCCTTCACAGTATAAATTTGGAAAAACTCTCAATCTTCAGCATAAATAATAATAGATGTATACACTAATTTATATATGTTTGTATGGAAGAATAACACTTTATTAAAATATTATTCAATTATTTTGTTCACAAACTTTTTATTATACATTATTAATTGAAATTCTGGGTTATATACATTTTATTAGCTACATACTGTATTAGCCTAAAAAGTATAACAAACATAGTCTTTCTATTTGTTGGCATGTATAAACTGTGGTCAGTGTGTTTGAGAAGAATCAACTTTATTTCTTACATTTTTTGTATTCTTTCAAAAAATAACACCAAGCATTTTTATACTCAGAAACAGATTTTTAGAATCTGTCTGTAAACAATATTCTTCTCTTAACATATCTCTGAAACACCTATTAAATGCTCATTGAATCTTCTACATAATAAAGGATTTAAGCAATGTATTTATGTAAAAAAACCACACAACTATAATGAGGGAAGGTTTGTTGTTAAATATGGTAGATTAAACAAACATATTTACCTCCCTTCCCTTACTGAAACTGTCCTACACATTATTAAATGTATTTACATTAGTAAACTATACATTAGTAAATGTATTTTTTTAAATACCATATAAGTGCCATCCAGAGACTGAGCGTGGAAGAGGGGACAGCAAAAACAAAATAATGTAAACCAGAAAATCCTTAGCCTCCTATAAAGAAAAAAATTCAGAACAGTGTAACTTCCATCTTAGAATGCCTGCCCTCTACCAAAAAAAAAAGAAAAAAAAAAAGCTTTGTAATGTATCATACCGGTTCCTCTGAAAGGAAAAGTATTGAATAAACCAAGATAATTGAATTAAAGTATTTTTAAGAATCCCTGAATCATTTCTCCTTTCAGCATGTTAACTGACCCCCCTCCTCTCAGGCAAAAGATATGCATCCCCTGGAGAGGATTAAAATAAAAATAAATGCAGGAGGGATGAGAGGAAACAAGAACTACTGGAGAGGAGCGAGTAATATATAACATCAAAGGTATGGACAATGCTCTCGTACCAGATGCTGTGACTCAGGTATTCTTTATCTGCTCACTGCTAGGTATGCTCCACTGTGCTAGCAGCATACCTAGCAGTCAGTTGTTTGGATGCGGCTTCCCTGAGGTATCAGAAAAGATAAAGAACTTGTACATACTAACAATAGGGTGTTCCCAAGGAAAGACTCTGACTAGATTGTTTAAAAAGTAAGATCACAGGTACAGGTCTGCCATGTCAGACTTCGACTTGCCACTTTTAAGTAGGAAGAGATAGCAAAGAATTGCCAGATATATGTGTAAAACATATGATAGGAAAGAAGAAGAACAAAACATTTATCTAGGAAAAAGCAATTTATGGTATTCTGATATTATGTCAGTAGAAAAAAAATCTTTTTTGAAATATATTTTATTATTTACCTAAAAGATACACAAGAAGATATGGCATCAATAAGAGTGGGATGCCATAGAAAACAAAACTTGGAATTTATCCATTTCTTCCAAGCTTTCTTTTCTATGGCACCCCAAGAATGGGTAAATTCCTGGACACATACACCCTCCCAAGAATAAACTAGGGAAAAATTGAATCCCTGAATAGACCAATAACAGGTTCTGAAATTGAGGCAGTAATTAATAGCCTACCAACCAAAAAAAAAAAAAAAAAAAAAAGCCCAGGACCAGATGGATTCACAGACAAATTCTACCAGAGGTACAAAGAGGAACTGGTACATTCCTTCTGAAACTATTTCAAACAATAGAAAAAGAGGAACTCCTCCCTAACTCATTTTATGAGACCAACATCATCCTGATACCAAAAACCTGGCAGAGACACAACAACAAAAAAAGAAAATTTCAGGCCATATACCTGATTAAAATTGATGCAAAAATCCCCAATAAAATACTGCCAAACCAAATCCAGCAGCACATCAAAAAGCTTATCTAACAAGAGCAAGTAGGCTTCATCCCTGGGATGCAAAGCTTATTCAACGTACGCAAATCAGTAAACATAATCCATCACATAAACAGAACCAATGAAAAAAACCATATGATTATCTCAGTAGTTACAGAAAAGGCCTTTGATAAAATTCAACAGCACTTCATGCTAAAAACTCTCAATAAACTATGTATTGATGGAACATATCTCAAAATAATAAGAGCTATTTATGACAGACCCACAGCCAATATCATACTGAATGAGCCAAAGCTGGAAGCATTCCCTTTGCAAACTAGCACAAGACAATGGTGCCCTCTCTCAACACTCCTATTTAACATAGTACTGGAAGTTCTGGCCAGGGGAATCAGGCAAGAGAAAGAAATAAAGGGTATTCAAATAGGAAGAGAGGAAGTCAAATTTTCTCTGTTTGCAGATGACATGATTGTGTATTTAGAAAATCCCATCGTCTCAGCCCAAAATCTCCTTAAGCTGATAAGCAACCTTAGCACAGTCTCAGGATACAAAATGAAGATGCAAAAATCACAAACATTCCTATACATCAATAATAAACACAGAGCCAAATAATGAGTGAACTCCCATTTACAATAGCTACAAAGAGAATAAAATACCTATGAATACAACTTGCAAAGGATGTGAAGGACCATTTCAAGGAGAACTACAAATCACTGCTCAAGGAAATAAAAGAGGACACAAACATATGAAAAAATATTCCATGGTCATGCATAGGAAGAATCAATATCATTAAAATGGCCATAATCCCCAAAGTAATTTATAGATTCATAGATTCAATACTATCCCTCTCAAGCTACCATTGACTTTCTTCACAGAATTAGAAAAAACTAGTTTAAATTTCATGTGGAACCAAAAAAGAGCCTGTATAGCCAATTGAGCCAAAAGAACAAAGCTGGAGGCGTCATGCTACCTGACGTCAAACTATGGGTACAGTAACCAAAACAGCATGGTACTGGTACCAAAACAGATATATAGACCAATAGAACAGAACAAAGGCCTCAGAAATAATGCCACACATCTGCAACTATCTGAGCTTTGACAAACCTCACAAAAACAATGAGCAAAGGATTCCTATTTAACAAATGGTGTTGGGAAAACTGGCTAATCATATGCAGAAAACTGAAACTGGCACCTCTTCCTTACACGTTATACAAAAATTAACTCAAGATGGATTAAAGACTTAAACATGAGACCTAAAACCATTAAAAACCCTAGAAGAAAACCATTCAGGACCTAGGATGGACAAAGACTTCATGAAAACAGCAAAAGCAATGGCAACAAAAGCCTAAATTGACAAACGGGATTTAATTAAAACTAAAGAGCTTCTCCACAGCAAAAGAAACTATCATCAGAGTGAACAGGAAACCTACAAAATAGGAGAAAATTTTTGCAATCTCTCCATCTGGCAAGGGGCTAATATCCAGAATCTACAAAGAACTTAAATAAATTTACAAGAGAAAAACAAATGACCGCATCAAAATGTGGGCAAAATATATGAACAGACACTTCTCAAAAAAAAGGCGTTTATGTAGCCACCAAACACATGAAAAAAAGCTCATCATCACTGGGTCGTTAGACAAATGCAAATCAAAACCATAATGAAATACCATCTCACGCCAATTAGAATGGTGATCATTAAAAGTCAGGAAACAACAGATGCTGGAGAGGATGTGGAGAAATAGGAACACTTTTACACTGTTGGTGGAAGTGTAAATTAGTTTAACCATTGTGGAAGATAGTGTGGTGATTCCTCAAGGATCTAAAATTAGAAATATCATTTGACCCAGTGATCTCATTACTGTGTATATACCCAAAGGATTGTAAATCATTTTACTATAAAGACCCATGAACACATATGTTTATTGCAGCACTATTCACAATAGCAAAGGCTTTGATCCAACTCAAATGCCCATCAAGGACAGACTGAATCAAGAAAATGTGGCACATATACACCTTGGAACACTATGCAGCCATAAAAAAGGATGAGTTCATGTCCTTTGCAGGGAAATGGAGGAAGCTGGAAACCATCATTCTCAGCAAACTAACACAAAAATAGAAAACCAAATACCAAATGTTCTCACTTATAAGTGGGAGTTGAACGATGAGAACACATGGACACAGGGAAGGGAACATCACACACTGGGGCCTATCAGTGGGCAGTGGGCTAGGGAAGGGACAGCATTAGGAGAAATATCTAAGGTAGATGATGGGTTGATGGGTACAGGAAAATACCATGGCACGTGTATACCTACGTAACAAACCTGCACATTTGGCACATGTATCCCAGAACTTAAAGTATAATTAAAAAAAAAATACTAGTGTAGGAAATTTAAAAAGAAAAAAATCTTGGTCATTGTAAAAAAGAGCTCTTTAAAACTGGAAATGGGATTGGAAATTATATAAAGTACATGGAAGTGATAAAAGAGAATGTTGAGAAAGTTTCCTGGACAATAAATAAATAAATGGATAATGAGAATGAAAAGACATTTTCAGAACCCGTCTATGTAAATAATGTTTTTAGGAAGAGAGAAGAAAGAAAATGGAAGAGATGAAATATGAGGTAGACAATTTGGAGCTAAATTAGTATTAAATACACAGAAGATGAATAAAGCACACAAACAGAATATTACTTTCAGAGAAAGCAGAAGTGCAAGAAAAAAGCATACTTTTGATATGCAATATGTAAATTATGTTTGCATTGTTATGAATTCTAAAGTTTTATCTAACCAAAATTAATAAATAACTATATTGTGAGGATAAGAGAACAGAAAACATGTGTGCCCGTGTTGGAGTGGTATAAGGAATGAAAGTAAAAAAAAAACATTTATTTTCCACAAAGAAAAGATTTATCTGAAATGAAAAATAAATGTATTAACATAATTTTTAAAATAAAAATATAAGCATGCTATTTAGCAATATGGTTGGATGTCCCAAAATGAGTAGCTGAAAGAGTTGAAAATCTCTGTCTTCTAGAGAAAAACAAGCTATGGATTTATTTGACTCCAAATTATATGTGGAAATTTCAGATAATAATGGAATTACATTTAAAAATGGGATACACCAGCCAGGGCTGGTGGCTCATGCCTGTAATGAGGCCAAGTTAGGTGGATTGCTGAAGCCGAGTTCCACACACACCATCTCTACAAAAAAATGCAGAAAATTATCCAGACATGGTGGCACATGCCTGTATTCCCAGCTATTTGGGAGGCTGAGGTGAGAGGATTGCTTGAGCCTGGGTGGTTGAGGCCGCAGTAAGCTATAATCACACCACTTCTCTCTAGCCTGGGTGACAGAGTGAGATCCTGTCTCAAAAAAAAAAAGAAAAAAAAAGTATAACTATAGAATAGTATGATCAAAGAGTAGTAGTCAGTAGTAGTACAGATTTTAATACAGAGAGAGAATTTGATTATTAAAAATCAAAATAGATGGCAGCAGGTGCCTAGAATTCCAACTACTTGGGAGACTGAGGCACAAGAATTGCTTGAACCCAGGAGATAAAAGTTGCAGTGAGTTGAGATACTGTCATTGCACTCCAGCCTGGGTGACAGAGCAAAACTCTATCTCAAAAAAGTAAATAAATTAATATATATATATACACAAACATATATATACATATATGTATGAAAGTGTGTGTGTGTGTGTGTGTGTGTATCTGTTTGAAAATAATAGCTGAACAAAGCTGACAAATGTAGACTTTGAAATCCATTGGAGAAAAAAATCTACAACCTGCCCAGTAAAGCAGGAGAATACTGCCCATAGGGAAATTTTTAAATTTCACTAACCATAGCAACAGAAAAGGTACTACCATGCTTTTATTAGAGAATGCATTCTGAAATGTTTCACCATACAGTGTGACTCAGACAGCAGTTAAGAAATTTTCAGATTGGATTTAGACTAAATATACTCTGTATATTTGAGATAATCATCTAAAGGGCCCATTGTCAATGCATTCAGAATCATAAGCTCTACTTCCTGTCAATTTTGCTGCATTCTAAAGACACTTTACAATCTTTATTGCAATATACTGTGAACAATCCTGCAATCCTGCAGCAACTCAGTATTATCAACAAAGATGTGAAATGCTCTATAAAGGTAAACCAGATAAAGTGGATCAATATGGACACTGGCAATATAAACCCTCTGGCATATGAGAAATGCTGTGATGATGCAGGCTGAGTAGCTGACATTGTGCTACTGAAAGGCTCTCTATAAAAGTTACAAAAAGCAAAACAATAAATCTGGTAAAAAAAAAATCCCTTCAGATATTTCAGAATTGAATAGAAACATTGCTGTCTGAGAGCCTCTCATGATGACCCTTTAACATTCATATGCAGGATATAGAATGTCTGAGCCTGTTCTCTCCAGTTTCCCAACTACTGTCTGAAATTTTACCTCTTCAGCTGTGACATAGTTACACACAGAAAGATTGGACTGTGTTAAGTCTATATAATATTCTCAGGTTATCCTCAGCACTTGTGGTTTTCTTACCACTCCATCCGACAGAGCTTCTACTATCTTCATATCATCTTTCATCAAAAACTTCCACTCTAAATTTTTCAGGTCTAGCATGTAAGAAGCTTAGAAGTTGCGACTCTAAATAAGGACTCAACAACCTGAAAAATCAGCAACTCTTCTAAGAGCTATCAGAGAAGTGAGAACACAGTGCAAACTGCTGTGCCCCAAATTGGAGAGACAGATCCAGAGAATCACAATTTGCTGGAGCAGAAACCCAGGAAGAAACTTCAATGGAAACGAATGCTGGGATAGGGAATCCTAAACTGTAATTGATGAATCATATAATTTAGAGAGTTAAAAACTCCAGGAGATCACAGTCATAGGAGAGTTCGACAGTTTTCTGAGTTTTACTTCCAGTAGTTCCACCAGATGTTCACAGTAACTGTCAGGAAAAAATCCTCTCTTACTGCTTGTAGGAGGAAAGAAAAAGGAATCATTTTGAAATAAACTAAAGCATTCTGTAAAATTCACATTCTGAGAAATTTTCAGATTGGATTTAGACTAAATATACTCTGTGTATTTGAAATAATCATCTAAAGGGCCCATTGTCAATGCTGATATTAACATTTTTAAAGGCCTTCAGGAGAAACTAGTTTTACCAGTGGCTAACCTACTAGGTTTTATCAGCCTGAACTACCTGGGAAGAGAAATACCCAAATTCAGCCAACTCTAGCTTTCCATGTGAAGAAAGGGAAATACCCAAATTCACTACCCTTTAGCCATCCTGTTGCACCAATGGATAGAAAAATATCTGCTCTCAGACAACAATGGAATTAAGTTAGAAATCAATAGCAGAAAGATACCTGGAAAACACCAAAATATTGAAAATTAAATAACACATTTCCAAAATAGATGGGCCAAAGAAAAACTATCAAGATAATTTTTTTAAAAAAATTGAACTACATAAAAATAGAAACACAAAAATTTGTGGGATGCAGTAAAAGCAGTATTACCGGGAAATTTATAGCATTGAATGAATATATTAGAAAGCAAGAAAGATCAAAAATCAATAATCTAAGCCTTCTCCTTTTAAAAAATTATTTAAAAAGAACAAATTCAAAGTATGAAGAAGAGAAATAATAAAAGTTGAAGCAGATAACAACAAAATTGAAATCAGGAAATCAGTAGAGAAAATCAATTAAATGAAAATCTGTTTCTTTGAAAAGATCAATAAAATTGATAAGCCTGAAAAATTGATAAAAAGAAAGCACACAAGTTAATAATATTAGACATAAAAAAGATGATATTCTCCTGTGAAAATTAAAAGTATTTTAAAGGGCTACTAGGCACCACTTTATGTTCATAAATTTGATAACCTAGATGAAATGGGCAAATTCCTTAAAAGATACAATGTTCCAAAAATCATGCAAGAAGAAATCCACAATCTCTATATGCCTACATCCACTTAAAAATATAATCAGGCTGGATATGGTGGCTCACACCTGTAATCTCATCACTTTGGGAAGCCGAGGTGGGCAGATCATGAGGTCAGGAGATTGAGACCATCCTGGCCCACATGGTGAAACCCTGTCTCTACTAAAAATACAAAAATATGCCTGAAGTCCCAGCTACTCAGGATGCTGAGGCAGGAGAATCGCTTGAACCCAGGAGGTAGAGGCTGCAGTGAGCCGAGATCGCACCACTGCACTCCAGCCTGGGCAACAGAGTGAGGCTATCTCAAGGAAAAAAAATTATATATATATATATATATATATATATATATATATATATATATATACACATACACATAATCATATATGTGTGTGGGTGTGTCGATATATATACCAATATATATAAATATTTAATTATATATAGTAATATAATCAATAAGGAGCAACCTTCCAAAACATGAAATAGTAGGACCAGATGGGTTCAGTAATGAATTTTACCAAGTATTTAAGAAGGAAATTATACAAATTCTCCTCAATCTCTTCTAGAAGATGCTAAAAGAATAGGGAATACTTACCAATTCTTTCCATGAGGCCAGTATTACCCTATCACTAAAACAAGACAAAGATTTTATTTGAAAGGAAAGAAAGCAAAATATCAATATTTCTCATAATTATATATGAATAAATTCTCAACAAATTATTAACAAATCAAATCCAACAGTGTATAAGAAGAATTGTACACCATAGCCAAGTGAGATTTATCTCAGGTATGCAGGACTGGTTCAATATTTGAAAATCAATTTTCCACCACATCAACAGGCAAAAAAATAAAAATCACATGATTATATCAGTAGATGCAGACAAAGTATTTGAAAAACCCCAACACCCATTAATGACAAAAACTCTTAGTACACAAGGAATAGAGGGAAATTTATTCTACTTAATAGCAAATATCTATACACAAAATGCATAGCCAATATCACACTTAGTGGTGAGAAACTCAAAGCTTTTCCAGTAAGATCAGGAACCTGGCAATGATGTATCCACTTATCACTGCTTTCAACATCATAGTAGAAGTCCTGGCTAATGCAGTAAGTCAAGCAAAAGAAGTTAAAGTTTGCACATTGGAAAGGAAAAAATAAAACTTTGGTTACAGATAACATCATCATTTTGTGGAAAATGCAAAAACGGCACACACACAAACAGACACACACACACACACACACACACACGATCCTGCCTGAACTAAAAGGCAATTATAGACAGGTTACAGAATACAAGGTTAATATATAAAACACAACCACTTTTATATATCAGCAATGAATAAGTGAACTTTTAGAGTAAAAACACATTGCTATTTACATTAGCGTCCAAAACATGAAATACTTTGGTATACATCTAACAAGATATATACAATATCTATATGAGAAAAGCTAAAAAAAGTTGGCAATAGCCATCAAAGAACTAAATAAAGGGACATAAATTTTATCTTCATGGATAGAAGATCCAATATCCTCAAGAAGTCAGTTTTTCCCAACTTGATCTATAGATATAATGCCATACTAGTAAAATCTTAGCAAAGTATCCTACAGCTTATTGACAAACTGATTTTAAAGTATATATGGAGGAGCAAAAGATCCAGAATAACCAACTCTATATTGAAAGAGAACAAAGTTAGAAGACTGACACTATCTGACTTTTAAAATTTTCTATATAGCAACAGTAAGCATGATAATATGGTACAGCTAAAAGAATAGACAAATTGATCAATGTAATAAATTAGGGATCCCAAAAGCATACCCACATAAATATAGTCAACTGATCTTTCACAAAGGAACACAGATAATACAATGGAGTAAAGACAGTCTTCAACAGATTGTGGTGAAACAACTGAATAGTCACAGGCAAAAAAATTAATGTAGATGCAGACTTTATACCCATCATAAAGATAACTAAAAATGAATTACAGATTTAAATGCAAAACTATAAAATGCTAGAACATAAAATTGAAGAAAACCTAGATAATCTTGGGTTTAGCAATGACCTATGGTTTAGATACAACACTGAAGGCATGATCCATGAAATAAATAGTTGATAAGCCAAACTTCATTAAAATTAAAAACTTCTGCTTTGAGAAATGTAATGCCAAGAGAATTTGAAGACATGCTGCAGGCTGAGAGAAAATATTTGCAAAAGACACATTTGATGAATGCCTATTATCTAAAATATACAAAGAACTATTAAAAACTTAACAGTAAGAAAGTAAACAACCCAATTAACAAATGGTGAAAAGAACTAAACAGACACCTCACCAAATAAGATATACGGATGGCAATTAAACATATGAAATGTTGTTAACTATATTATTTCATTAAAAAATTACAAATTAAAACAACAATGAGATACCACTACATGCCTGTTAGAATAGTCAAAATCCAGAACACTGACAATACCAATTGTTGGCAAGGATGTGGTACAAGAGAGACATTGATTTATTGCTGGTAGATAGCAAATGGTATAGCCACTTTAAAAGGTATTTGGGCAATTCTTTACAGAACTACACATACTTTTATCACATGAGCCAGCAATTGTTCTCCTTAGTATTTACCCAAATGCACTGAAAATATATATCCACACAAAAACTTGCACACAAATGTTTAGAGCAGCTTTATTTCTAATTGCCCAAAATTGGAAGCAGTAAGTTGTTCCTTAGTAGGTGAATGAATAAATGAACTGTGAAGCATCTGGACAGTGTTATATTATTCAGCACTAAAACATGTTATCAAGCCAGAGAACAGCGGGAAGAAACTTTGTGTATAATACTAAATTAAAGGAGTCCCAATATAAGGAGGCTACATACTGTATGATTCTAATTATATGACACTCTGAAAAAGGCAAAACTATGAAGACAGGAAAAAAATTTGTGGTTGTCAGGAGTTGAGGGGAAGGAGACATGAATAGGCAGAGAACAGAGGATTTTTAGGGTAGCTGAATTATTCTAATTGATTTTATAATTGCGGATACATGTTATTATACATTTGTCAAAACCCATAGAATGTACAGCACCAAGAGTGAACACAAATATAAGCTACGAGCTTTGCACGATAATAATGTGCCAATGTATTTTCATTTATTTTGAAATACAAAACATCAAACAAACAAACAAAAACTACATCACTGAGGTGTGGGGTGTCCACAGCGGGGGAGGTTGTATTTGTGTGTGGTGAGGATGGCAGTTATAGATGAACTCTGTGCTTTCTGCTCCATTTCTCTGTGAACCTAACACTACTCTAAAAAATAAAATGTATTAGTTTCTTTCAATCTTTCCCCAAATCCATTCACTTTTTGATCAAAATGGTCCTCAAGAGCTATGATGGAATTGTTTGACAAAATATTGGGAGTCCTTCTTCTAGACTTCTTACAGATTCCAAATATTTATAATATATGTAAAACTCACCAAATGTAGAATCTAGATTTCTGCATTTGACTTCTCTTTCCATGGCAGAGTAGTGTGGACAGGGCTTTTATGTTTACACCTTGATCCAAGTTTGTATAACATTCTGACCACTCCTTGTGTTAATTTCTTTGAATGATACAGATCTATCTCAATATAAAGACACCCATAATTTAGAAGTACTTTCAGTTTCTACCCAAAAAGTTCATAATTTAAAAATCTTCAATAGAAAATACCTCAACCCTACTTCTTTTGCCTTTTCCCATTCAAGTGTTAACTAGGCCTGGCCCTGCTTAGCTTTCAGGATGGGACAAGATTGGGCACGTTCAGGGTGGTATGGCGATAGACCTCCTGCCTGTTAAACCAGGTTTGAGAGAAACAGGATAAACTTATTCCTAATCTTAGCCGTCTGTTCCTCTATCAAATCGTTGCTGGCACTCTACAAAGAACATGTGTTGTATGCTGGGGGTTCAAGAAAAATCAGGAGGGAAAGCATATATTCAATTTAAATAAGAGGGTGCAGAAACCATACCAGGAAGGGTAATTATAGATAAGAAAACTCTCCCTACAAAATGAATTAGACAGGGTTCTAAAACCTCTGCCTTAAATAAGCGTAATTGCTGAGCTAAGGAGACAGATACATATATCTTAACTTTGATATGAAATAATATATTTTATAATAAACATAAGAATGTGGGACTGTGGGAGGTTTTGCCTCTTGGATATTCAAGTTTCTCACTTATGAATATATAAGTAAATTATTGTAAATAACAATTTTCTTTCACCTTGAGGAAGTAGTATACAAGTTTGTAAGATGTATTTGCAAGTTGATTATTTCAGCCTTATTCATTAAAATGAAAATTGACCAAAATAGGACAGAATTATACAAAGGAATATTACATGTCTACTAAAATTATATGGTATACATACATTTCTTCATATAACACAGTATGTTATGATAGAGTAATTGAAAGCATATATTCAAACAACATTAAAGTATGGCATGGCCATTATAATATTGTGTGTGCATGTGGCACATGTGGCGTGCATGCATAGAAATCCCATTTTATAGTAATAGGAATTTGGGGTGACTTTGTTTTCTTTATTTTTAATTACTTGACTATTCACCTATTAATTTTTGCCTATTTTAAAGTTTAAAACACATATTTGAATATCATGAAATAAATAAGAATGTTAAACTACATGGTTTTTAAGTTCCAATATAATAAGTACAGTAAAATGCTGTAAAACTGTAATTATATATAAAATAAAATGGCAGGGTAAATATCATAGCAACATTAGCTGGCAAGGGAAACATAAAGGTAAAGGAAGTCAGAGAAGTTGACCATACTTAATTTGATAATTTTAGTGATTGTTGAAGTAATATAACCCTCAAATGAATTAATGTCTTCATAGAATGTAGTTAACAAAAGATTAATTAAGGATATTTTATTTGTTTCTGGATGGAAGCCTTCCAAGGTCATCCTTTTTTAAATAAATTACATCAAATATTCTTCATCATTAGTGACTTTTTGAAAACATTCAAATAATCATGGTCTTTCTAATATACTTAAAAGAAAACCCTCAGCGTTCAAAATTTGTCCTTTATTAAGTGTTACATATAAAGATCAACTACATGGAAAATAAGAAATTTTATAAAACTGTACCAGTCTAGGATATTTAGTTGTTTATGTTAATCATATAATAATGTAATATTCAAGAATCTCTGTTTAACATAAAATATACTATTCATTTTATTTCCTTAAAGGAATTGGGGCAAAGTTTGCAAATTTATAGTAACTAGCTTTTTAATGTGTCTAAATTTGGTATTTTTTTTTTTTTTTAGTTTTTGTACTCAAATTTCTAGAAAGTTTTTGAGTATACACACACACTCCCATGCACAAACATAATTGTTTTATCAATACCTCAAACATTTTTCTTAAATATCATTTTATATTATTAGACTGTAGACACACCAGGAATTCTATACAATTCTACAATTTTTCTCTTCAACTATGGGCTGTTGCTTTCTATGATGACATTGAAAATGTAATTTCTTTGAGGTAAAATGTATTAAAGTGTTCCAAATTTTAAAGCTGAATATTGGCATTGTCATTTTTCAGCAAAGTAGACTTGCATGATGCCAGCCAAATTATTTCATGGTTGGTTAATTATATGGTACTTAGCATTTCTGAATTTGGCTATCTTGGACTGTAGCTGTTAGCACACTAATGATGGACACAATTTGTTTCTTTATGCACAGCATCTCTTTAAAAACTTATATGGCAAACTCCCAATAAAACACACCCTACATTACAAGAACAAGCTTTATATTATGCTCTCCATTACTTTCTAATAGGTGGTTAGAGTTAGGTCCTTTCAAATGCCTGACCAAAGGTTTTGTAAGCTTTAAAATGGGAAAACAAATTGTCTATTTTTTGTCTTATTTGAGAATCAATGTTTTTTATCCATAATTCTCAGATGAATAAGACTTTTGTTTATGTAATTAAGTAGGCTAAAACAAAGAAGAAATTCGGATAAAATGTTAACATCTATATTTTCCTATTAAGTCTACAGGCATGCCAATTAAGTTTATTACCTCAATCAAGTACTGCACTCTTCCAACATTTATTACTCTTAATTTATGAGCAGTATTACCAGATCATGTTATTACTGGTTAAGTGCTTCTCTCATCTTTCTGGTCAAGTCCTGGTCTTACTTTGTCAACTCTGAGGGAATTGATGTAGAATTATATGTCTAAAATCTTTAGGTCTATGGTAAATTGTCAGTTCTATCACACTAAAATGAGTAATTTCCTGAAAGATGTCAGTTACTTTAAAATGTTCTTTTATGTTTTAATTGATCACAAAACCTAAACTTGTAGCCTAACAAAGAAACACTGGAAAAAAATAAATGCATAGGCACATACACACACACACACACACACACACATACACACATACACACACACACACACCACAAAGCTGAATATTTATTATTCAGACCAATTGTAATAGTAAAATATTTGTGAATAGGATATGATATTATTTTAGACCTATGAATAAAGATTTTGATCTTATAGCATATTTTATGTATTTCCTTATACAATAATATATACACTTTAAATGCATAATCTTGAAATTTCTATCAGCAAAAACCCTAGTATAAATCTTCAAATTAATTAAATTCAGAGGTAGTATATCTACATATCAGAGATATTATGTGTACAAATAGGACATTTGCAGTTTGCTACCTATGACAATAGATAATTTTGCTCAAATATTAAACTAAATAAATGAAAGTAAATACTACTGCATCACTTACAAGTTTTTAAAAAGAAAATACCTTACTAAGGTATAACATTGGTACTTACTGATAAAGCTGAATAAATTAGAAAAGAATTCTATTAGTTACTAGAATTCTACATGTTAGTAGTATAACAAGTCTACTTAAAGTTATTAGTTAAAATCTAGCCAACTAAAACATTAAACTTATATAGAATTTGTAAGATTTGTAAAATGATACCACTGTATATTTATATTTTTTTACTTTTAATTGATTCATAATTGTACATATTTAGGGAATCAGAGTGACATTTTTACACATATTTACAATGTATAGTGGTCAATTCATAATAATTAGTACATTTGTCACCTCCAACATTTACTATTTCCTCGTGTTGGGAATGTTCAAAATCCTCTCTTCTAGCTATTAGAAAATATACAAAAAATTATTGTGTATTCATTATCCAAATTCTTCATATTCTCCCATCCTACTTACCCTTCCCAAACTTTAGTAACCATACTTCTACCCTCTATTTCCATAAACTTAAAATTTTTAGCTCCCACATATCAATGAGAACATGCAGTATTTATCTTTCCATGCCTAATTTATTTTGTTTAACATAATATCTTTTAGGCTTATTCTTGTTGCTCCAAAGGACAAATTTTATTCATTTTCATGGCTAAGTAATGTTCAATTATTTATATACAGCACATTTTCTTTATGCATTCATCTTTGATGGACACAGGATGATGCCACATCTTCTCTGCTGTCAATAATCTTGGGGGAGCACATACTGATTTGCTTCAACATAATGATTTGCTTTCCTTTAGATAAACATTCAATAGTGGAATTGCTGGATCATATGTTAGTTCTATATTTAGTTTTTGAGACACTTCCATAGTGTTTTTTATAATGGCTGTACTAATTTACGTTTCCACCAACCATGTATAAGAGCTCTCTTTTTTTCCACGTCGCACCAGCATTTGTTTTGTTTTTGTTTTGTTATTGTCTTTTTCATGGTAGCCATTCTACTGGGGTGAGATTATATCTCATTGTGGTTTTGACTTGCTCTTGCCTTATGATTACTGATGTTATGTTTTATTATACTTTTGGCCATTTTTATGTCTTCTTTTGAGAAATATCTATTAAGATCCTTTGCCAATTTTTAATGATTTCTTTTTCTGTTGAGTTGCTTGAATTCCTTATATATTCTGAATATTACTGCCTTTTCAGAAGAATAGTTTGCAAATATTCTCTACCATTTTGTAGGTTGTTTCATCACTCTACTGATTGTTTATTTCACGGTGATAAAGCTTTTTACTTTGATATATTTCCACGTATCTATTTTTTTGGTTTGTTACCTGTGCTGTTCAAGTCTTATCCATAAAACATTTGCATAAATCAATATTCTGAAGCATTTCTCTATGTTTTCCTGTGATAGTTTTATATTTTCTTCAAGTCTTGTTTATTTATTTATGTTTGTGAAGGTGAGGGTGGGTTGTATCGGTGCAGGGTTTTGCTCTGTTGCGCAGTCTGGAGTTCAGTGGCATGATCTCGGCTCAACGCAACCCCCACCTCCCAGGTTCAAACAATTCTCCTGCTTCAGCCTCTCAAGTAGGTGAGATTATAGCTGACCACTACCATGCCCCAGTTATTTTTTTGTATTTTTAGTAGAAACGGGGTTTCGCCATGTTGGCCAGGCTGATCTCGAACTCCTGACCTCAGGTGATCAACCTGCCTCAGCCTCCCAAAATGCTGGGATTACGGGCATGAGCCATCATGCCTGGCCTTCTTCAAGTCTGACATTTAATATTTTTTACTTTTATTTTAGGTTTGCAGGTACATGTGAAGACTTGTCACATAGGTAAACTCATATCATGGGGGATGGTAGTACAGATTATTTCATTACCCAGGAATGAAGCCGGGTACACAATAGTTGTCTTTTCTGCTCCACTTCCTCTTCTATTATTTACCCTTAAGTAGACCTCAGTGACTGTTATTTCCTTCCTTGTGTTTGTAAGTTCTCATCATTTAGCTCTCACTTATATGTGAAAATGTGGCATTTGGTTTACTGTTGTTGCATTAGTTTGCTGAGGATAATAGCCTCCACCTCCACCCATGTTCCTGCAAAAGACACAATCTCATTCTTTTTTATGGCTGTATAGTATTCTATGTTGTGTGTGTAGCACATTTTATTTATCCAGTCTATCATTGATGGCCATTTAGGTTGACTCTGTGTCTTTGCTATTGTGAAGAATGCTGCAATGACCAATCATGTGTGTGTGTTTTTATGACAGAATGATTTATATTCCTCTGGGTATACTCAGTAATAAGATTGCTGGGTTGAATTGTAGTTCTGCTTTTAGCTCTTTGAGGGATCACTTTACTGCTTTCTGCAAAACTTAAACTAATTTGCACTCCCTCTGATGGTGTATTAGTGTTCCCTTTGTCTACAACCTCACCAGCATGTTATTATTTTTCATTTGACTTTATAATATTGGCATTCCAAACATCTAAGTTTTTAATCCAATTTGAGAAGGTTTCTGCAAATGGTGAGAAATAGAGGTATAGTTTCATTCTTCTGCATGTGGATTTTTAATTTTCATGCACCCATGTATTAAAAAGAGGTGTCCTTTTCCTAATTTCTCAATGTATATTTTTGGCACTTTTCTTGAAAATTACTTGGCTATTTACATATCTGAATTTATTTCTGGATTCTCTATTCTGGTCAGTTGGTCCGTGTGTTTCTTTGTTTGTGTGATAGCAGTATCATGCTGTTTGGATTATTATACCTTTGTAGCATATTTTGAAGTAAGGTATTGTTATGCTTTCAGCTTTGTTCTTTTTGCTTTATATTACTTTAGCTGTTCAGAGTCTTTTGTGGTTCCCTACACATTTTAGAATTTTTTTTCTATATCTATGAAAAATATCATTGGTATTTTAGTAGGGATTGTGTTGAATATGTAGATTGCTTTGGGTAGTATGGTCATTTTAACAATATTAATTATTTCAGTCCATGAACACACAGTGCCTTTGATCACATGTATATGCCTCTTCAATTTTTTTCATTAGTGTTTAGTAGTTACCATTGTAGAGATCTTTCACATCTTTGGTTAAATTTATTTCTAGTTATCATAAGTGGGATTGCTTTTTTTAAATTTCTTTAGCAGCTAGTTTATTACTGGTGTATAGAAAGATGACTGATTTTTGTTTGCTGAATTTATATCCTGCACCTTTACTGAAATCACTTCTTAGTTTTAACATTTTTTTTTCTTTTTGGTGGAATCCGTCAGGTTTTCTAACTATAAGATCACGTCATCAGGACATAGTGGCAATTTAACTTCTTCCTGTTTAATTTGGATGTCGTCAATTTCTTTCCCTTGCCTAATTGCTGTGGAACTGACTTCCAATAGGATGTTAAATAGAAGTAGTGAGAGTGAGCATCCTTGTCTCATTCCATGTCTTAGAGGAAAGACATTCAACTTCACATTGAGAAAAATGTTAGCTGTGGGCATCTTAGATACAGGCTTTAGTGTGTTGAGTTACATTCCTTCTATATCTAATTTGGTAAGAATTTTCATCATGAAAGGATGTTGGATTTTGTCAAATGCTTTTGCTGCATCTAATTAGATGATTATATTTTTTTGCCCTTCATTCTGTTAATGTGATATATCATATTTATTGATTTGTATATGTTAAAACGTTTTGCATCTGGTGGATAAATCTCACTTGATCATGGTTGATGATACCTTTAATATGGTGCATTAGATTTGCTAACATTTTGTTGAGAATTTTTATATCTAAAATCATTAACAATATTGACTTATAATTTTTTAAATAATGTCCTTGTGTGGCTTTAGTATCAGAGTGATGCCGGCCTTGTAAAAAGAGTTTTAAATTATGTCCTCTTTTTCAATTTTTTGAAAGAATTTGAATGGAATTTTTATTACTTCTTGAAATATTTAGTAGAATTCAGCAGTGAAGCCATCAGGTCCTGGGCTTTTCTTTGATGAGAGACTTTTTATTTCTGGTTCTGTTTAGATTTCTTATTTCTTCATGATGCAGTCTTCATCGGTTGTACAATTCTCAGAATTTATCCATTTATTCTAGTTATCCAGTTTGTTGGTGAATAATTGTTCATAGTAGTCTATTAGGATCCTGTGTATTTCTGTGGCATCAGTTGCAATGTTTTCTTTCTCATTTTTTAATTTGCCTTCTTTTTGTCTTAGTCTAGCCTAAGTGCTTATAAATTTTATCTTTTCAAAAAATCAACTCTTATTTTTGTTGATATTTTGTTTTTTTACTAGTCTTATTTTATTTCCACTTTGATCTTTACTCTTTCCTTTTTCCTGATAAATTTAGGCTTATTTTGCTCCTCTTTTTGTAGTTACTTGAAGTGAAACAATAAGTTTTTTATTGAGATCTTTGTTTCTATTTCTTTCTGATGCTCACATTTATAAGCCAATTTAAGTTGGCTTTCTTATGATAGCAAAATGGCAGCAGTAGTTCAAGATATTATATATGCACAAAGTATCATCTACAGAAAGAAGAAACTTTTCCCCTCAGATTTCCCATAAAAATTTCTGGAGCCTATACTGCAACTCACATCCTATGCCTTCTTTTTATTCAATGATTGTATCCAGGGATTTGGCAATTTAGTTTGTTCTTGAATTTAGCTTTCTTTGAAACATGAAAACTCCCCAAAATAAAAAAAAATACAGATAAAAAGGAGAAAATAAATACAAATATATATATATATGTTTGTTATACTCTATATTTGTTATCAGAATCCAGGTCTCTAGAGAGGTATCCTAGTTCAAGTCACTGAGAGAGTCTCCATTGTCTGTCATTTTTCACTGACCCTCTTGATATAAATACTGGAAAGGTTTATGGGCTCCTCTGATCAGAGGCCTGCTTCCTATTTATGGAAATTTAAATACCTTTTTTTTTTAAAAAAAAAAAAAAAAAAAAAAAAAAAAAGCAGAAAGGCCGGGCGCAGTGGCTCACGACTGTAATCCCAGCACTTTGGGAGGCCGAGGCAGGTGGATCACAAGGTCAAGAGATCAAGACCATCCTGGTCAACACGGTGAAACCCCGTCTCTACTAAAAATACAAAAAAAAAATCAGCTGGGCATGGTGGTGTGTGCCTGTAATCCCAGCTACCCAGGAGGCTGAGGCAGCAGAATTGCCTGAACCCAAGAGGCGGAGGTTGCGGTGAGCCGAGATCGCGCCATTGCACTCCAGTCTGGGTAACAAGAGCAAAACTCCGTCTCAAAAAAAAAAAAAGCAGAAAAAGATTATATTTCATATTTCAATGTACGACTTCTGCATAACCAAAAAATAAACCACCACAGTAAAATGAATGAGAAAAAAACATATTTGCAATTCTAGACAAAATATTAACATCGTTAATCGTAAATGAACTCTTCAGATATCAGTACAAAGAGACTAACATTACAAGAGAAGTGAAAATAAAAGGAACAGAGGAAAATGGAATAGCACAAATGAGTTATAGGCTATATGGTGATACAGTTAACAAAATAGCTGAGAAAGTAATATCATTTTAAATTATATTATCGATCCTTACAAATATTGATTATCTGATGTTTGTACAATTTTAGGTAATGAAGAATTTGCAAATACTGGGGAAACTTACTCTAGTCATGGGATGTTTACCCAAAAATGTAGATTTTTGCGTAAACTTGTCCCCAGCAATTCCAAACCATAGGAATCACTCCAACAAAGTAGTTAAATACACACCCACACTCATACATATACATGTTTACTACATAGAAAATGTGTAAGTAATAGATCATCCCCAAAACACCATTTATACATCAACTAGCTTATAAAATAATAGACTGCGGGATAGAAACAGACAAAAAGCATGTAAGTAAAAATACTATATTTCACACAATTACTATGTCCTGTGAATTTAATGAATCAGTTTTATAAAGAACTGAAGATTTTCAAAGGGCACACAATCACCTATCTTTTAATTTTGTGATTCTTGTGTCATGTAACTCCATAAAAACTTAGTAGATCTGTGTGTTGCCAGACAATTTTATGGGCTGTAATCCAAAGATAAAATTCTCGTCTACTTATGTTTGAACTCAAGAAGATATCTGGAAATCTATTTCTGGGGCTTCATACTCTGAATCCTCATAGAACTCAGTTGACTCAGTGTAATGCTCCATCTAAGAGCAACTTGAAACAGCTGCGATAGTGAGGCACCAATAATTTACAGCTAGGGTACAAGATATTTTCCAAATTCAACTGCAAAATTATCGTTATTTACTCTTTTAAGAATATAAAGTCATGTGTACATGATGAAAAGAGGTTTTTCTGTCCTCAACTTTTTCTTAACTCAGTTTACCACTCTCTTGTCTTTACTAGTGTTAGCTATATGTTAATCCATATAGTTTGGTTCTCTAATCTTGGAAAAGAGAATCAACTAATTGTGCTGTAGTCAGGCCAACAACTGAAAGGGCATATCTTGAAAAGAAATGATAGAATAATTTAAAGCACTCAGCATTAAATGTTTGTCTTCTGTAGTAGACAGAATCAAATTAATTTGGATCATATGAAGGAATTTAGGTACTATTAGGAAGAGAATACAGAACATTGGGAAGTAAATCATAAATGCCTAATAGAATAACTGTTGCTTACTAATTATTTCAATATCAGTGAAATTAAGTTCGACTGTATTGCTTTAACACTAATAACCCTATCACCAACAATGAACGTTTCATCATCCTGGTGGTTTGAAAACAACAGATACTTATTTCTCTTTCACTTCACATGCTCATCAGAGGTAGCCATGTCTTATTCACTGTAGTATTCTACCTGTCAAGGAAGCCAGTTTGGAACATAGTTGTCATGACAGGAATTTAAAATTACTGCTTGGCAAGAACACACATCTCTTCTGCTCATAAGTCATAGGCTAAGTCTGATTTCAGGGGTTAGGCTGCAAAAGCCTCCCATAAGGATACATTACCAATTACTGGGGACAAACTAATCACAGTGTTAGGAGCTTTATTTTAGTGTTCATTTTTGATTCTTATGACTTTACTTATAAAAGAATAGCTTTATATTTTACATACTAATGAAATGAAGCTCAGAACAGCTAAATAACTTGTGAGTAATATATGGTGTGCAAGAGCTAACATTAGGGCAGAGAGAACTTTCTGATGGTAAAACATATATCCTTCCACTATATTACACTATTACCACTTTGCAGTCTGGTTTAAGGTCATGCTTGAAAAAAATGGAATTGATGAAAGCAATATTAAAATCAAGGTCTTCCAAAATATGTTGCATCAAATGCTAGGTCATAACTATGTTACTTAGGACCATGATTCAATACACAAATAATTTATGTTGAAAAAATTTTCAGAAAGTTTTGTCATGTATAAAACGAGTTAATTCTGTGTATCTTTGTAGCTTAATAAGTTACAAACAAAACTTTCACAACCAAGATTTTGAACAAACTGACTTCTATTTCATAAATGTTTTGAGTAATAATTTGCCAATTAAGTCCAAATGTTTGGAAATGCCGTTTGAGTTTATAATTCAATCTGGTCTCATTAAAGTGGAAAATTTTACATCTAAAATATGCTAACCACAAGTTTATCCCTTTTTCCTGTTCCCTTTAGCATAGGGTATTGCCTTCTAATCATAGATGATTGAGAATCCTCACTGAGACACAGAAGAAGAAAGAAAGAAGGCAATTCAGTAGTGCAATTTGTCCTGTCTTATACCTGGTACTTGATTCATGTGAGGAAGATTGATTCTTCATCTTCCTCATCTTTATCAAAAAGATGAGGGAGATCATATGGCTTAATGGAAAGAGCATAATCTTAAACTTGGCATCACCAAAATTTAAATCTCTCTTTTCCCCTCACTTTTAACTTTGAAAAATTAATACCTCTCTGGGCCTTTGTTTCCTTATTTGCAAAATAAATATAATAAAATACTAACTCCATTGCTGTGAAGATTAAATGTAATTTCAAGAACTCAGGTGGATAATATATAGCACAACATGAATGTTTAAGTATTATTTACATTATTATAATCATTAATATTTTAAAGAGATTTGCTGTGCAATAAATGAATGAATAAGAAACCAAAATGTGGAAGATTGGGCAAAAACTGAAATGAAGAAATGTTATCAAGACACGTTTAGAAGTTTGGATAGATGGAGTTTGAACTAGAGGAGAAAGTTAATTATTTAACAGAAAGAGTATCAAAATGTAAGAGTCTCACGCAGAACTACTATAACAATTAGAATCAACATGCATGCATTGGGAAATTGCTTCTACTGTAAAAATAAAGCATTTAATGTGAAACTTTTTCTCCCAAATTAGTAGTTTGTTCTATGAATTTGTATGTACTCCTAGTATAAGTGCAAATATTTTATTGTTTACAGCATTTTAGACATGATATACTGAGATCTCTCTAAATATATTTAAACATAAATTTCTGTTATATTTTCTCTGAATGATTATTTTTATTGACAAGCTTACTGTAAGTGAAAAACAATTGGAGACATTAAACAGATGCTTCAAACTTGTGTTTAGTCAAGTGTTTCTCTGGCAATATAAACAAACTTTTTACCTCTGTGTGAAGATTTTTCTTCTATGTTCTTAATAATAAATTAAATAATTAACCTAATAATAGTAAAAATAACAATAATAATTAAAATTATAATACCTATAGATGCTAAATTTAAAACATGAATTTAGGCATTACTTAATGTAATAACTCTTATGTCAAAATATTGAAACAAATATTTTGTTCCAATACAATCATGCTATTTTAGTCATTGTATTTCCATTTGAAAAAAAAATATGTGTATATATATATATATATATATATATGCTCCCATTATAATGTTGATTGACTAGCATAGGAATAATTTTTCAACTTGTTTGTGTCATCGGTTAACCAAAGTGTGCTCATATCCTGAATCTTAATTGGTCAATTCTATGAACAAAATTCCGATGTTTTATTTAAAGAAAATTCAATAACACAAAGTTGCTTCTGGAAGACTTTTTGAAATAAGTTTACTGTAAACTAAGCTACCTTGAGCTACCAGCCAAAGCAACTTTAATATACTGAGAAAATAAAATAAGCGCTTTGGCCAAAATTTAGTAATTATACTCAAATAATTGGGATCCTGCCTCCAGTAATAAGATAATTTTCCTGTGGAATATGCAGTTGGTATTTGTTCCCAGGTGTGGCAATAGGTCATGCTGATTCACTCACTCTCCTACTTGTGAATTTTTTTAAAATGCCTGACAGATTAATAAAGCTGGCCCAGATTAGTGATAAACCCTTTAGTTATTGCACAGAATTGTTCTTCTATTAAAAAACAAAAAAGCTTGACTCATACATCATACATACTCCTAAGCGTATTTGTACTAACAGTGTCATATTACAGCCAACTGAACTAAGCAATATTGCTGTTATACACCGTCCTGTAAGGGAAAAGCAAAGAGTTTGCTAGAGATTGAGATTTGATTTCTGTTTTATCTTAAACAGTGAAAGAGAGAAATATATTACTTAATCATATATCTTTAATTAAATTGTCAAGATTATAACCTGAATTTATTCTGATTTTATAGATTATTTTTATTATTTTTATTAAATATAATTATAATGAGAAAAATTTGTGGATGTAAATCATGACTCAATTCTCCATTATGTTTTGTTTGATAATGTATAACATATCTGAATAATTTATCAGCCTATATTCGTTTTACTTAATTTGAAAAATATTTAAACATATTAATTGGGTAAATGTAATAAAAAATATAAAGAGGAAAGTTTTGTTTGTACCTGCTGGTATCTTGAGATGTCTGTATCTTGTCCATTAGCAGAACTCTGAAGCTAAATTTTGCAGGAATGGAGCTCTCCATCACTGTAACAAGGTAAAATAGGTCAAGCCTGCATGGGTCCAAACTAAAAGAAACCAATTTTCTAAATAGTTTTCCTAGCTGGAGGACAAACTAGAGGAAAAAAAAAAAAGAAGCTGTGCCTTTCTAAAAAGTTGCAATGGGTTGTAACAGAGTGAGGAAAAGAAGAAATGGACAAGCTTTGCCTACAGAATCAGAGTGTCTTTCAGCGGGCGTCAGCATGTATCCGTCTTCATCATTGTTTTCTTTTGGTATTTAAAAAAGGATGCTTCTGTCAAGGCATTCCACAATAGACAGGAACTAAATAAGTAAAGTAAATGAAAGGCATGTTTGATGCTTATGTTAAGTTACAGTCAATCTACAGGTAAACATAATTCCACATTTACTTGTAAGCAGGTATTGAAGTTATAAGCCAAAATGAAATAGCGGAATAAGGTGATCATGCCTAGAAGCATTTCACAATGCTTTTAGTGTTGCCATCGTTTGTATTTAAAAGTCAATTGCCAGGTAAATTCATTAAAAAAACACTACCTCTTCCTGTTACCATACATTTATATTATTGGCATTCTAGAAAGATTAAGTTGATTTTGGAATAAACATCCACTTCTAAGATTTACTCACATGACTGGAAAATGATATTATACCTCTTGGGATAATTAAAGGTATCCCAAGTGTCTAAAAACCAGAATTGAAAATCACAGGTTTACGTAATTGGCAGTGAGATACCTGTGGCCAATGCTTTCAGCTAAACCAATCAGCATAAATTCATTCTTCTCTTGAGTGATCTCTGAGTTCTATCACTATTATTTTTCATTTTGCTTTATTTCAAGCTCATATGAACCCCATTTATCCATATGTATATTCTTTTATTTAAATAATAAAGCTTTATTGCTAAGTTGTATTTGACCTCATAACCCTCGGCCTTCACTTATTCCACTCACCTCCAATCTATCTCTCTCCTGCTTTTTCCATCCTCCATTTTCTTCAGCTTCCTCATTTGCTATTATTTGTACCTGAAATTCTCTTCCACAAGTTCTTTCCATAGCTTAATCTTTCCTTTCATTCAGGTCTCTAATCAAATGTCACATCTCAGAAAGCCTTTTCAATTATTCTGTATAAAACAATATCTCTCCATACACTCATCATTTTTTAGTCTTTTTTTCTTGATATTTTTGTAGTCTTTTTTCTTGATCTTTTTGTAGCCTTTTACTACTTGAAATTATGTTTTACAATTATATTTTTGATATATTGATTTGTGTTTGTTGTCTCACATTAGATTGTAAACTCAATGAAGAAAGCCATTTTGTTATATAAAAATTATATTCTTTGCACATGGAGTAGTGCCTTGATTGTTAATGATAATTGTTGAATAAAATAATTTTGAAGTTTTAATAAGATCATATTCATACTTAACCATTCACGATTTTAGGTACAAAAATTATTTTTTATGTTTCATAACTTTGTATATAATCTGAGACTATGAGAACAGCATGACTTTTTAACAAAAACAGCTTATTAGTATTGCTTCTTGATTGAATTATAAAATTGTATGTGCCTGTATAGATATTAAGTTTTTGTGGTGTGGTATTGGTTCATAACTTTCTTAAGATATTCAAATGATAAAACCTAAAACACTAAACACCTACCCTAGAAAATCATTGCAAAACAAAAGTGTTCTAGAGGAAAGCTTGCCGTTATGTGAAGGTGAGAAGTGAAGTTAGCTAAGCTCTAGCTTAATATAATCAAAGAACGTTGAGGTCCTCAAGGATTCATTATTAAAGAATTAGCAATTTTTGAGAATTTACTGTTACTCCAAGTGAGGGAAGAGTTCCTTCATCAGGATTTATTTGACCCATCAGTATTTACAGATTGGCTTTTCTCAGAGTACCTAAGTACTGTGGCCTTGTGATCTTAAAATGTAACCATATAAATTACTTCCAGAGTCACCTTTTGTTTTACTGCCAGTCTACTGGTCAGTATCACTGTAATGGTTCTAACTGATTTTCTAGCTTCTAATTCCTATATTTTTATTATATCATTCCTTAACCTGCTTGATTTATTTCTCTAAAATAAATTTTATTCAAACAGAGCACTGATAAAAAATGTACACTTGATCTCACTGTAAATGGATAAATGTTTAAATTTTACATCCTGTATTTGAAAGCAATCTACCTTTCAGACCTTATCTATAATTATTGTTCTATATTATGTTCTCCTTAAATAAGAATACTTGTCATTTTCCATTAGATAATTTATCCTCTTGCTCTTATGCACTAATTGTGCCAATCTTTCTCCATGAAATGTATGATTTTCTCTTCAGTGAAATAAAGTAGCATTTATATTTCTAAATTCAGCTAAAATAATGCTTTCTGACCACTTTCTGTATCCTGATAGTCGCCACATTCATTTAATATAATATTGTGCACTTCTTTAGCCACACTTTCTTTTAATATATTTATTGCATTTTGTTTTATCTCAACTGTATTTATTGATTTTAAAATAAATATATCTTATTTAAATTTGTATTTACAGAGTTAAATGAGATAATGTCTTACAGGTGGTCCAAACTCAATATAAGAAAATTACTGAATTAGTAAATGAATGACAAAGTGAATGTAGCAAGTAAGGAATGATGGGTCCACATGAATACCAAATTAGGAAGTCAGAGATGGTAAAGAAATAATGAAACATGCAAAGATCAAACTAGGAGTGTGAAGTAATAAAGCAATGAAGGAAATGAGATTTCACGTAGAGCTGTCTTTTCTGCCCTTCTTCAAGTTTAGCTAACTCAGCCTCTTCTGCACTACTGTGAGATCCACTTATCACTCTTCAATATTTTCTCCATAAAAGTTAGGTAGTTCAAAATATATGCTATCCCTTATCTCTAACTAAACTATAATCACTTTGGATACATTCCTAAAAGTCTTTTATTGTCAATTCTCTGTACATATATATCTATTATTTTTTTATTAAAAAAATGTTTTTGAAGAATTTCTTTGAGCAGATAGTGATTCATGAATTGGGCAGCACCAAACCATGGGTGGTTTGGGCTCTAATGAGAAATGTGAGGGAACATTTTTATTTCTCAAAACAAAACAAAGAAAATATTTGATGGTTAAAGTGAAAAGTCCACAGTTAGAGGTTAAGTGGCAGTTTTGATTGGTAAAGCCTCTACTTACAGTTTAGTTGGTGGTTTCTATTGATTTGCTTACATAGAAACTCAAGGCACTAGAGCTGTCTCAGCCTAATTGCCTTATAATGAATTTGTATGATATAATTATATTTTTAATTGATATATATAATCATTGTAAATATTTATGGAGTACATAAAATATTTTGATATATGCATATAATGTGTAATGACAAAATCAAAGTAGTTTGAATATACACCGCCTCATTTATTACTTTTTTTGTGCTGGGAAAATTACAAATCATCTTTTCTATCAATTGTTTTGACATATACTATAAATTGTTGTTAATTATAGTGGTCCTACTGTTCAGCTGACCATTAGAATTTATTCCTTCTATCTAACTGTATTTTTATACCCATTAATCAATCCCTCTTCATGCTCACCCTTCCCTAGGCCCTGGTAACCACCATTCTATTCACTATCTCAATGAGTTCACTTTTTTTTGGCTCCTACATATGAGTAATAACATGTGATATTTGTCTTCCTGTGCCTGGCTTATTTCATTTAATATAATGTCCTCCAGTCTAATCCATGTTCCTGCAAATGACAGGATGTAATTCTTTTTTATGGCAGAATAATATTCCATTGTGGATATATATCACATTTTCTTCATTCATCTGTTGATGAACACATAAGTTGATTCCATATCTTGGCTATTGTGAATAGTACCCCCCAAAAAAGAAAATGCAGATATCTATTCAATATACTGATTTTCTCTCTTTTAGATATTTACTCAACAGTAAGATTGCTGGATTACATGGTAGTTGTATTTTTAGCTTTTTGAGGAGCCATCATATTATTTTCCATAGTTGCTATACTAATTTACATTCTCATCAATAGTCCGTAAGCATTTCTGTTTCTTGTTTTCTCATCAGCATGTGTTATTGCATCTTTTGGATATAAGCTATTTTAATTGGGGTGAAATGATATCTCATTGTGATCTTGATTTGCATTTATCTGATAAGTGATGGTGAGTCCTTTTTTATGTATGTGTTGGTCATTTTGTGTCTTTTGCTGAGAACTGTCTATTAAGATCTTTGTATTTTCTAATTGGACTATTTGGTTTGTTGTATGTTTATTTGAACTCCTTATATATTTTGTATTTTAATCCTCTGTTAGATGAATAGTTTGCAAATATGTTCTTCCATTCTGTATGTTGTTCTTTCACATTATTTATTTTTTTTGCTGTACAGAAATGTTTGATGTTACCCTGTTTGTCAACTTTTGCTTTTTTTGCCCATGCTTTTGAAGTCTTACTCAAGAAATATTTGTTCAGACCAATCTCCCTAAAGTATTTCCTCATTCTCTCACTCTCATTACATCTATTAGCACTTTATAATTTAATGGACAGGAGAAATTGACTATTTTATTGCCTTTTTATTGACTTTTATTTACAGTAGATTACTGTAGGTTTGAATATTGACTATTTTATTTACAGTAGATCACTGTAGGTTATTTAAGCTGTTAAACCAGCAGTAAATTTTGTGTGTGTGTGTGTGTGTGTGTGTGTGTGTGTGTGTGAGCTTGTATCTGTTGGAGGTGGCGTGGGGAATTTCATTCAAAGTCCATACTATGAAACTTTAATTTTTCTGTCTTTCCTCTAAAGAAATATAAGATGATACGTTTTATACATTGAAACTGGTGTCTAAAGAGATAAAATGACTTGATCAAAGGCATACAATTAGTAAGTAATATGATTTTTGTAGTTTTTCAAACTTGGCTAGGTTCTAATTCATGGTCGTTCCTGCTACAATAATTTGGCATCTCATTAAATATTGGGTATTAGAGAACCATTGAGGTTCCATCAACTAATGCTATGATTTGGCTGTGTCTCCACCCAAATCTCAAATTGTAGTCCCTCTAATTCCCCTGTGTTATGAGAGGGACCCAGTGAGAGGTAATTGAATCATGGGGGTGGGTCTTTCACATGCCGTTCTTGTGATAGTGAATGAGTCTCATGAGATCTGGCGGTTTTATAAAAGGGAGTTCCCCTGCACAAGCTCTCTTATGTCTGCTACCATGTGAGATCTCCCTTTGCTCTTCCTTCATCTTCTGTCATGATTGCGAGGCCTCCCAAGCCATGTGGAACTGTGAGTCCATTAAACCTCTTTTCTTTATAAATTACCCAGTGTCAGGGATGTCTTTATTAGCAGTGCAAGAACATTACAGTGAATTGGAACCAGCAGAGTGGGGTGCTGCTGTAAGGATACCCTGAAATATTGAAGCAACTTTGGAAATGGGTAACAGGTAGATGATGAAACAGTCTGGAGGGTTCAGAATAAGACAGGTTGATGCGGGAGAGTTTGAAACTTCCTAGAGACTTTGAGAAAAGTGCTGATAGTGATATGGATAATAACATCTAGGCTGAGGTGGTTTCAGATGGAGATGCAGAACTTTTTGGGAATTGGAGTAAAGGTCACTCGTGCTTTGCAAAGACACTGGCAGCATTTTACCCCTTCTCTAAAGATCCATGGAACATTGAACTTGAATGTATCTGGGGAAAGAAATTTCTAAGCAGCAAAGCATTCAAGAGGAAGCAGAGCATAAACGTTTGGAAAACTTGCAACTTAACAATGGAATGGAAAAGAAAATCCCATTTTCTGGAGGAAAATTCAGGCCAGTAGCAGACATTTGCATAAGTAGCAAGGAGACAAATGTTAAACACCAAGACAATAGGGAAAGTGTCTCCAAGCATATCATATATCCTTATGGCAGCCCTTCCCATCACGGGCCCAGAGGCCTAGGAGGGTAAAATGGTTTTTTGGGCTGGGTCCAGAGCCCCTTGCTGTGAGCGGCCTTGGGATTTGGTGCCTTACATCCCAGCTGCTCCAGCTTTGGCTAAAAGGGGCCAAGATACAGTGTAGATTATGACTTTAGAGGATGTAAGCCTCAAACCTTGACACCTTTTGTGTGATGTTGAGCCTGTGGGTACACAGAAGTCAGGAACTAAGATTTGGGAGCCTCTGCCTAGATTTCAGGGGATGTATGGAAATGCCTGGATGTTCAGGAAAAGTTGTACTGTAGAGATGGACCCGTTATGGAGATCCTCTGTTGGGTAATGTGGAAAGGAAATGTGGGGTGGGATCTCCCACACAGAGACACCACTGTGGCACTGCCTAGTGGAGCTGTGAGAAGAGGCCCATTGTCCCACAGACTCCAAAATGGTAGATCCACTGGCAGCTTGCACAGTGCACCTGCTGCAGACACTCAACATCAGCCCATGAAAGCAGCCAGGAGGAAGCCTTGACCCTGCAAAGCCACAGAGGTAGAGATGCTCAAGGCCATGGGAGCCTACCTCTTGCATCAACATGACCTGGATATGTGACTTGATATCAAAATAAATCATTTCAGAGCTTTAAGATTTGACTACCCTGTTGGATTTTAAGTTAAGATTTGACTAACCTGTAGCCCCTTTGTTTTGGCAAAGTTCTCTTATTTGGAATGGCTGTATTTGCCCGATGCCTATATCCCCATTGTATACAGAAAGTAACTAACTTGATTTTGATTTTTCAGGCTTGATATGGTTTGGCTGTGCCTTACCCAAATCTCATCTTGAATTGTAACTCCCGCAATTCCCACATGTTGTTGGAGGAACCCCATGGGAGGTGATTGTATTATGTGGCCTTTCCCGTGCTGTTTCCGAGATAGTGAATGAGATCTGATGGTTTTAAAAATGGGAGTTTCTCTGCACAAGCTCTCTGTTTGCCTGCTACCATCCACATAAGATGTAATTTGCTCCTCCTTGCCTTCCACCATGATTGTGAGGTCTCCCCAGCCATGTGGAAATCTAAGTCCAATAAATCTCTTTCTTTTGTAAATTGCCAGCCTTGGGTATGTCTTTATCAACAGTTTGAAAATGGACTAACACAAGGCTCACAGGCAGAAGGGACTTGCCTTTTGTCAGATGAGACTTTGGACTGTGGACTTTTGAGTTAATACTGAAATGAGTTAAGACTTTGGGGGACTGTTGGAAGACATGATTGGTTTTGAAATGTGAGGACTTGGGATTTCGGAGGGACCAGGGAAAGAATGATATAGTTTGTCTGTGTCCCCACGCAAATATCAAATTGTAGCTCCCATAATTCCCCCGTGTTGTGGGAGGAATCTCGTGTGAGGCAATTGAATCATGGGGTGGGTCTTTCCTGTTCTGTTCTCATGATAGTGAATAAGTTTCACAAGATCTGATGGTTTTATAAAGGAGACTTTCCCTGCACATGCTCTTTATTGCATGCTGCCACGTAAGATGTTGCTTTCCTCTTCCTTCATCTGCCATGATTCTGAGGCCTCCTCAGCCATTTAGAACTGTGAGTTCACTAAAGTTCTTTCCTTTATAAATAACTCCGTCTCGGTTATGTCTTTATTAGCAGCATGAGAACAGACTAATACAACTATCAAAACATATTTAAGCTTTGCTCACTTCTGTAAAACAGTCTGGTTCACTTTCAAACTGAAAAAGAAAGAAGAACACAAAGAAATGTTTTTCCATTTTCCAATATGCTGAGCAACCAGTCCTAACACCACAGGCATCTTGGTAGCATTAGTATGATATATAGTGGCAGTAAACTGAACTTTAATTGATCCATGATTTTAATCCATATTGTGGTGCTGGGAGGAAGATCTGAAGTACTGGAGTATAATGTGAAGTGTAACAAATGCCTTTGTGACTCTAAATATCTCTAGTTTTGTGATAGTCATTGCAGACTAAACCTGGAAATAACAGGAATAAAAATGTAAAGTATATTTTGACAGCTCTTAATACTTTAAAATAAAAATAAAACCCGAATCAAAGCAAATGTATAAAATGAAGAAACAAAATAAATATATTAAACCATATGTTGTTAAAGTATCATTACTCTCCTAAACCCTTATAGCTTAACAATGGAAATACATTTTTCAGACTGGAATTACCCTGCCAGTTTTGCATCATTTGGTGATATAAAACCATTTTACAAAATACAATATAACCTCAGGATTTTCTCCTCACTACATCATGGTGTTTGCATAACAGCTACTCTTTCTCCCACTGAGCAAATGAACCAACAGGGTGAGGTAAGGGAAGAGGTGGAAAAGAAAAGAAATCGAGAAGAAAGTCATTTTTCCCAGCTATGTAAGAGAACATGTAACGGTTATGTTATCTCATTCAGCACAAAGAATCCCTGGATTTCTTTTTTTCACCACAAAGCAGGCAGTTTTCCCTCCTCCCTGGCTATCTTACCCAACAATACTTCAGAGACAGTTTGGTTCTTTGGCTTTTAGTGTCTGTTAAAATGTAGAATTGAAAGCACACTATGGAGCTTTGATTTAGCATTTTTTTTTCCTTCTCACAGAAACAAAAACCTAAAGGAATTTTAGGTTCTTCTAAAGTGATCCTGAAGCCACAACTAAAAGTCAGAAATCAAAGGACAAAGCATTGTCCAGGCACCCTGTTAACCTTAGCAATGTTTTCTTCACCAAGAACTTTAGAGACTTCTAAGGATGCTTATGCAAATTTCTTCATAGTGTGGGAGATATCTAGTGTTATCCATGCCATTTAAATAAGTACTTGAGCTCAAAGGGAAAAATGTGGTAAGCAAATGCTACAGTATGTCAAGAGACCAAGAAAAATGTTAAACCTTACATAAAAATAAGCCCAACCCCAAAGATTAATCACTGTGCAGAAGTTAAAACTGGATAAGAAAGAAAAACATGATATGCAAATGTGACAGCATTCATATTATCAACTCCTTTACGAAGCCTAAAATATGGGTTTAGCAAGGAGACTTATTTGTAAATATTGTAATGTTTGAATTTTACTTGAAGAACTATTGTTTTATCAAAGATCATAAGTGTAAAAACAGAAATAATTTGTCATCAGAGGGCAGAAAAAAATCAGCATCATCACAATACTAAGAAGTGTTTTGTGTTTTTTTCTCTATTGACTTTAATTAATCTCTCTCTCTGGACTTCTGTGAGATGGAAAAAGGTTTATTTTTGTTTTTAGAGCTTGCTTGCCAGATGGGATTCTTTGAACTATTACTGCTCTAACTCTGCCAACCACAGCATTCAGAGCTAAAGATTTTAATTTGTTTTACAACTCAACAAAAGTAGAACAAGTAACTGTGTGTATAGTGGAGTGGAGAGGTAAGGGTCAACCCTGAGGACACAGACATTTACTGTTAGTACAGTAGGCATACAATGCCCACCTCTTTCTATTTCTTTCTTCTAATTATTATAAAAGATCCCTGGCACTTAGGTCAAAATTCAACATTTTAAAAAATCTGTTTACCATTATCTCTAAGACAACTACGACCTAATCAGAAGCTTGATTTTTCTTCCCATTACTTTTTTTTTAACAACATGCAAGGCAACACATTGCCTATAGTAGTTGATATACACAATTAGATGCATTGATTTAAATTTCAGTGTGGTCAGTTTAAGTCAGGATATATTGTTAAAATGCTACATATTAGGTAAAAGCAGATAGAAATGCTTTTGTAAATAATTTTAAGCATCACAAATAATATATAGGAGATTTAATTCTAACATAACTTCAGTAAAACTTAATGCTTGCATACTAGTCAAAAAAGCAATTTACATGAAAACTGATGGTTTTCCTAGGAAAATCTTCCTCTTTGATTACTCCTACTTTGCATAAATGTTAGCTTACTAATGCCATTCTGTGTTCTCTCTGATCTAGGGCAACATATGAGAAAAGAAGGAGGAAAGAAGAGACAGTTGATTCAAATTAAGAAAAAGACTTTTATTTAAATTCAATTTTTAATAGTAACTTATACTGAGAGAGTATAGTCAGAGGGGACTTAACTAATTTCCCAGATAGACAATGGCAAAATCAAAGCAAAAAGCAATCCTTCCTTTCTCTCCATCTCTTTTTTTCTTTCTATCTGTCTCTCTTTTTGATGAGACAGAGTCTGGCTATGCTGCCCAGTCTAGTCTTGTACTCCTGAACTCAAACCATCCTCCTGCCTCAACCCCCATAGTAGCTCAATTACAAATGTGAGCCACTGTGCCTGGATCCTCTTTCATGCTTGCTGGCTTTGTTTTTCTTTCCTTCTTCCTTCATCATACACTTAACTGATCAACATATTATGTGCCTAGAAACATAAATACTAAATATCTTGACATATGGTTATGAAGAAAAAAATTATCTACAAATAAAAAATCCACAAATATTGAATAAGAAACTGCCATTTGAGGTTCTGTGTTAAAATCTGAAAAACAACTGGTAAACAATAGAGCTACTCCTTGATATGGTTTGGCTGTGTCCCCATCCAAATTTCATCTTGAATTGTAGTTCCCATAATTCCCAGGTGTTGTGAGAGGGATCCATGGGAGATAATTGAATCATGGGGCGATTCACCCATGCTGTTCTCTTGGTAGCAAAACTGTCTCATGAGAGCTGATGGTTTTATAAGGGGAAACCGCTTTCACTTGATTCTCATTGTCTCTTTTACCTGCTGCCATGTTAGATGTGCCTTTCACCTTCTGCCATGATTGTGAGGACTCCCCAGCCATGTGGAACCATTTATCCATTAAACCTCTTATTCTTTGTAAATTACCCAGTCTTGGGTATGTCATTATCAGCAGTGTGAGAACAGACAAGTACACTCATGGTTCTCATGTAATTTGATATTTAAACTTAAACTGTAAGAGTCTAGAATTCTGCCAAATAAAGTTACTCAAAGTTACTCAGTGAAAGACTAAAATAGTAGTCATAAATATACATTGTCTATAAATATTATTTGCTATGCTCTAAATGCTAATTAGGATTGCTTTAAGAGAAATATCACTCATCAATTATTCTAATGCTAGCAGCATTTCAAAAATGTGTACATGTAGCAGTAAAAAAATCCCAGAAGCCAATAAAAATCAGTCTGTATACTGTTGTTCTAGACTATTACATAGTTTGCTAACCATGTGTCTGTATGAAATTCCCCCCAACATTTTACTGTAAAAATTTCAAACATATAACCACTCTGAAAAAAAAAATGTTAATCATGTAATGACCACCTAGATTCTATAAATAATTTGATATATTTGCCTTAAACTCTCTTTTAAAGTGTGAATTTTGGCTCAAAATAAAATGATAATGTTCAAACATAGACAGCTTAACACATTGAGAACAATTCTGTAGCCATCTTACACAATCATTATTTCACAGAAAAATCTAATGAAATCAGTGAGAGCTTTGTTCAGATACAAATGTTACTGGCTTCACACAACAGATGACATTTAAAGCTTTTATGCCTATTTGAATAACTGTATAGAAAAACAACATAAGTTTTTAAGATGTTCTTAAACTATCTTGGCACAGGAAGGCAGAAACTAAATTAATAATGTTTTTTTCCCATTTTGATTAGCTTTCATTATGTACTAAGGGGGCAAATCCTGAAACATCAAAGTAAATTAAGTAGTTTAATGAAAATTTTAGGCCAGGTGTGGTGGCTCACACCTGTAATCCCAGCACTTTGGGAGGCTGAGGCAGATGGATCATGAGGTCAAGAGATCAAGAATATCCTGGCCAATATGGTGTAAATCCATCTCTACTAAAAATAGAAAAATCAGCTGGATGTGGTAGCATGTGCCTGTAGTCCCAGCTTCTCAGGAGGCTAAGTCAGGAGAATCTCTTGAACCCGGGAGGTGGAGTTTGTGGTGAGCAGAGATGGTGTCACTGTACTCCAGCCTGGGGAACAGAGTGAGACTCCATATATATATCAAAAAGAAAATTTTAAAATTGACACACCCTCATTCCTCTCCCCCCAACTATTATCAACAACAGAGAAATTATATTTCAAATCATTTAGTTTTTTATAAATGGCATTTACATTTGCTACTTTGCAAATATTAAGTGTCATAGAAAAGAGGTGTAAAAAGTCACAGTTTGTGTAATACAAATAAGAGATGCCTGGAAATTTGGAAGTTGCATTCTAGACAATGATATATGTGATTCTGGTTATGCATACCTCTGGGCATCAAATTTCTTTTTTTTTTTTTTTTAATGGTGATTCCATTTTTAACTCTTTGGCAAATCAGCACACTGCTTTACACAATAAATGAACTAATTTACGCTCCCACTAGAAGTGTATAAATATTCCCTTCTCTCTGCAACCTCAGAGAGATCTATTATGTTTTTACTTTTTAATTACAGCCATTTTGACGGATGTGAGCTGGTATCCTGTGGTGGTTTTGATTTGCATTTCTCTAATGATTAGTGATGTTGAGCATTTCTTCATATGGTTGTTGCCACATGTATGTCTTCTTTTTAAAAGTGTCTGTGCATGTCCTTTGCCCACTTTTTAATGAAGTTGTTTGTTTTTTGCTTGTAAATGTGAGTTCCTTATAGATTCTGGATATGAGACCTCTGTTGAATGCATAGTTTGCAAATATTTTCTCCCATTCTCCAGCTTGTCTGTTTACAATGTTGATAGTTTCTTTTGTTGTGCAGAAGCTCTTTAATTATATACCGTTTATCAATTTTTGCTGTTACCAATATGGTTTGGCTGTGTCCTCACCCAAATCTCACCTGGAATTATAATAATCGTCATGTGCCAAAGGCAGAACCAGGTGCAGGTACTTGAATCATGGGCGTGGTTTCCCCCACGCTTTTCTCGTGATAGTAAGTGAGTTCTCATGGGATCTGGTGGTTTTCCTTTTTTTTAATTGCATTTTAGGTTTTGGGGTACATGTGAAGAACATGCAAGATTGTTCCCTAGGTACACACATGGCAGTGTGATTTGCTGCCTTCCTCCCCTTCAACTATATCTGGCATTTCTCCCCATGCTATCTCTCCCCACCTCCCCACCCCCATCCCTCCCCTATTTCCCCCAACAGACCCCAGTGTGGAGTGCTCCCCTCCCTGTGTCCATGTGTTCTCATTGTTCGACACCCACCTGTGAGTGAGAACATGTGGTGTTTGATTTTCTGCTCTTGTGTCAGTTTGCTGAGAATGATGGTTTCCAGGTTCATCCATGTCCTTACAAAGGACATGAACTCATCATTTTTGATGGCTGCATAATATTCCATGGTGTATATGTACCACATTTTCCCTGTCCAGTCTATCGTTGATGGGCATTTGGGTTGGTTCCTGGTCTTTGCTATTGTAAATAGTGCTGCAATGAACATTCGTGTGCATGTGTCCTTATAGTAGAACGATTTATAATCCTTTGGATATATACCCAGTAATGGGATTGCTGGGTCAAATGGAATTTCTATTTCTAGGTCCTTAAGCAATCGCCACACTGTCTTCCACAATGGTTGAACTAATTTACACTCCCACCAACAGTGTAAAGTGTTCCTATTTCTCCACATCCTCTCCAGCATCTGTTGTCTCCAGATTTTTTAATGATCACCATTTTAACTGGTGTGAGATGGTATCTCAATGTAGTTTTGATTTGCATTTCTCTAATGACCAGTAATGATGAGCATTTTTTCATGTTTGTCTTCTTTTGTAAAGTATCTGTTCATATCCTTTGCCCACTTATGAATGGGCTTGTTTTTTTCTTGTAGATCTGTTTTAGTTCTTTGTAAATTCTGGATATCAGCCCTTTGCCAGATGGGTAGACTGCAAAAATTTTTTCCCATTCTGTTGGTTGCCAATTCACTCTAATGACTGTTTCTTTTGCCGTGCAGAAGCTGTGGAGTTTGATTAGGTCCCATTTGTCTATTTTGGCTTTTGTTGCCAATGCTTTTGGTGTTTTGATCATGAAGTCCTTGCCTACGCCTATGTCCCGAGTGGGTTTGCCTAGGTTTTCTTCTAGGGTTTTTATGGTGTTAGGTCTTATGTTTAAGTCTTTAATCCGTCTGGAGTTAATTTTAGTGTAAGGCATCAGGAAGGGGTCCAGTTTCTGCTTTCTGCACATGGCTAGCCACTTTTCCCAACACCATTTATTAAACAGGAAATCCTTTCCCCATTGCTTGTTTTTATCAGGTTTGTCAAAGATCAGATGGTTGTAGATATGTTGTGTTGCCTCCGAGACCTCTGTTCTGTTCCATTGGTCTATATCTCTGTTTTGGTACAAGTACAATGCTGTTTTGATTACTGTAGCCTTGTAGTATAGTTTGAAGTTCGGCAGTGTGATGCCTCGTGCTTTGTTCTTTTTGCTTAGAATAGACTTGGCTATGTGGGCTCTCTTTTGGTTCCATATGAAATTTCAGGTGGTTTTTTTCCAGTTCTGTGAAATAGGTCATTGCTAGCTTGATGGGAATAGTGTAGAATCTGTAAATTACTTTGGGCAGTATGGCCATTTTCACGATATTGATTCTTCCTAACCATGAACGTGGAATGTTTCTCCATCTGTTTGTGTCCTCTCTTATTTTGTTGAGCAGTGTCTTGTAGTTCTCCTTGAAGAGGTCATTTACGTTCCTCGTTAGTTGTATTCCTAGGTATTTTATTCTCTTTGTAGCAATTGTGAATGGCAGTTCGTTCTTGATTTGGCTCTCTTTAAGTCTGTTATTGGTGTATAGGAATGCTTGTGATTTTTGCACATTGATTTTGTATCCTGAGACTTTGCTGAAGTTGCTTATCAGTTTCAGGAGATTTTGGGCTGAGACAATGGGGTCTTCTAAATATACAATCATGTCGTCTGCGAATAGAAACAATTTGGCTTCCTCCTTTTCTATTTGAATACACTTTATTTCTTTTTCTTGCCTGATTGCTCTGGCTAGAACTTCCAGTACTATATTGAATAGGAGTGGTGAGAGAGGGCATCCTTGTCTAGTGCCAGATTTCAAAGGGAATGCTTCCAATATTTGCCCATTCAGTATGATATTGGCTGTTGGTTTGTCATAAATAGCTTTTATTATTTTGAGATACGTTCCGTCAATACCTAGTTTATTGAGGGTTTTTAGCATAAAGGGCTACTGAATTTTGTCAAAGGCCTTCTCTGCATCAATTGAGATAATCATGTGGTTTTTGTTTTTGGTTCTGTTTATGTGTTGGATTACGTTTATAGACTTGTGTGTGTTGAACCAGCCTTGCCTCCCTGGGATGAAGCCTACTTGATTGTGGTGGATAAGCTTTGATGTGCTGTTGCAGTCGGCTTGCCAGTATTTTATTGAAGACTTTTGCATCTATGTTCATCATGGATATTTGCCTGAAGTTTTCTTTTCTTGTTGAGTCTCTGCCGAGCTTTGGTATCAGGATGATGTTGGTTTCATAAAATGATTTGGGAAGGATTCCCTCTTTTTGGATTATTTGGAATAGTTTCAGAAGGAATGGTACCAGCTCCTCTTTGTATGTCTGGTAGAATTCAGCTGTTAACCCATCTGGACCTCGGCTTTTTTTGGGTGCTAAGCTCTTAATTGATACCTCAACTTCAGACCTTGTTATTGGTCTATTCAGGGTTTGAACTTCTTCCTGGTTTAGGCTTGGGAGGAGGCAAGTGTCCAGGAATTTATCCATTTCTTCCAGGTTTACTAGTTTATGTGCATAGAGTTGTTTGTAATAATCTCTGATGATGGTTTGAATTTCTGTGGAATCTGTGGTGATATCCCCTTTGTCATTTCTTATTGCGTCAATTTGGTTATTCTCTCTTTTCTTTTTTATTAGTCTGGCTAGTGGTCTGTCTATTTTGTTGATCTTTTCGAAAAATCAGCTCCTGGATTTATTGATTTTTTGAAGGGTTTTTTGTGTCTCTGTCTCCTTCAGTTCTGCTCTGATCTTAGTTATTTCTTGTCTTCTGCTAGGTTTTGAGTTTTTTTGATCTTGCTCCTCTAGCTCTTTCAAATTTGATGCCAGGGTTTCAATTTTAGAACTCTCCTTTCTTCTCATGTGGGCACTTATTGCTATATATTTTCCTCTGGAGACTGCTTTAAATGTGTCCTAGAGATGCTGCTATGTTGTGTCTTCGTTCTCGTTGGTTTCGAAGAACAACTTTATTTCTGCCTTCATTTCATTGTTTATCCAGTCAACATTCAAGAACAAGTTGTTCAGTTTCCTTGAAGCTGTGAGGTTCTGAATTAGTTTCTGCATTCTGAGTTCTAACTTGATTACACTGTGGTCTGAGAGGCTGTTTGTTATGATTTCCGTTATTTTGCATTTGCGGAGGAGCGATTTATTTCCAATTATGTGGTCAATTTTAGAGTAGGTGTGATGTGGTGCTAAGAATGTATATTCTGTGGAATTGAGGTGGTGAGTTCTGTAAATGTCTATTAGGTTTGCTTGTTCCAGGTCTAAGTTTGGGTGCTGGATATCCTTGTTAATTTTCTGTCTGGTTGATATGTCCAATATTGACAATGGGGTGTTAAAGTCTCTCACCATTATTGTGTGGGAGTCTAAGTCTCTTTGTAAGTCATTAAGAACTTGCCTTATGTATCTGGGTGCTCCTGTATTGGGTGCATATATATTTAGGATCGTTAGCTCTTCTTGTTACATTGATCCTTTTACCATTATGTAATGTCCTTCTTTGTCTCTTTTGATCTTTGTTGCTTTAAAGTCTATTTTATCAGAGATGAGAATTGCAACTCCTACTTTTTTTTTGCTCTCCATTTGCTTGGTAAATCTTCCTCCATCCCTTTATTTTGAGTCTTTGTGTATCCTTGCATGTGAGATGGGTTTCCTGGATACAGCACACTGATGGGTTTTGTCTTTTTCTCCAATTTGCCAGTCTGTGTCTTTTGATTGGGGCATTTAGTCCATTTAGCTTTAGGGATAATATTGTTATGTGTGAATTTGATACTTCCATTTTGTTGCTAGCTGGCTGTTTTGTTCATTCGTTGATGCAGATTCTTGATTGTATAGATGCTCTTTACCATTTGGTATGTTTTTGGAGTGGCTGGTACTGGTTGTTCCTTTATATGTGTAGAGCCTTTTTTAGGAGCTCTTGTAAAGCAGGCCTGGTGCTGATGAAATCTCTGAGTACTTGCATGTTCCCAAAGGATTTTATTTTGCCTTCACTTATGAAGCTTAGTTTGGCTGGATAGGAGATTCTGGGTTGAAAGTTCTTTTTTTGAGGATGTTGAATACTGGCCGCCACTCTCTTCTGGCTTGTAGGGTTTCTGCTGAGAGATCTGCTGTGAGTCTGATGGGCTTCCCTTTGTGGGTAACCTGAGCTTTCTCTCTGGCTGCCCTTAGCATTTTCTCCTTCATTTCAACCCTGGTGAATCTGACGATTATGTGCCTTGGGGTTGCTCTTCTTGAGGAATATCTTTGTGGTGTTCTCTGTATTTCCTTGACTTGAATATTGGCCTGCCTTGCTAGGTTGGGGAAGTTTTCCTGGATAATATCCTGAAGAGTATTTTCCAGCTTGGATTCATTCTCTTCGTCGCATTCATGTACACCTATCAAACGTAAATTAGGTCTTTTCACATAGTCCCACATTTCTTGGAGACTGTCCATTCCTTTTTACCCTTTTTTCTCTATTCTTGCCTTCTTGTTTTATTTCATTGAGTTGATCTTCAACCTCTGATATCCTTTCTTCTGCTTGGTCAATTCGGCTGTTGAAACTTGTGCATGCTTCACGAAGTTCTCATGTTGTGTTTTTCAGCTCCATCAGTTCACTTATATTCCTCTCTATGTTGTCCATTCTCTGTAGCATTTTGTCAAATCTTTTTTCAAAGTTCTTGGTTTCTTTGCATTGGGTTAGAACATGTTCTTTTAGCTCACTGTAGTTTCTTATTACCCGCCTTCTGAAGTCTGATTCTGTCATTTCATCACCCTCCTTCTCTATCCAGCCTTGTTCCCTTGCTGGTGAGGAGTTGTGATCCCTTTTAGGAAAAGAGGTGTTCTGGTTTCAGGTGTTTTCATCCTTTTTGTGCTGATTTCTTCCCATCTTTGTGGGTTTATCCACCTGTTGTCCCTGTAGTTACTGACTTTCAGATTGGGTCTCTGAGTGAACTTCCAATTTGTGGATGCTGAAGTTACTTTTTTTTCTTAGCTTTCCTTCTAGCAGTCTGGCCCCTCTGCTGTAGGACTGCTGAGGTCCACTCCAGGCCCTGCTTGCTGGAGGATCACCTGCAGCAGCTGCAGAACAGTAAGGGTTGCTACCAGTTTCCTCTTGGGCTATCTTTGTCCCAGAAGAATGCCCGCCAAATGACAGTCTGTTCTCTCCTTTATGAGGTGACTCTTTGGATATAAAGGGGTCAGGGAGCTGCTTGAGGAGACAGTCTGTCCTTTATTAGAGCTCAAGTCCTGGGTTGTGAGATCTGCTGTTCATTCAGAGTTGCTGGGGAGGTACGTTTAGATCTGCTGCAACAGAACTCATAAACTTTCTTTTTTTTCCCAGGTGCTCTGTCCCAGGGAGTTAGGGCTTTATTTATGAGTTTCCATTGTGCTTCTGCCTTTTTTTTTTCTTTCAGGGCTGCCCTGCCCAGCAAGGAGGCAGCCTAGTCACTGTCTGCCTGCAGAGGCTTTGCTGAGCTGCTGTGGGCTCTGCCCAGCTGCTGTGTGATTTTCCCTGCAGTCCTGTTTATATGGGTGTAGTTAGAACTGCGTTGGCAATGGTGGCCTGCCTCTGTTTGGTGGACTCTCTCTGTAGGGGCAGGTTGCCTCCACAACGGCGGGTTGCCTCAGCAAGGCGGGCCGCCTCAGTGATGGTCAGACTGCCTCCGTAGTGGTGGAGTGTCTCAGTAATGGCAGACGCCCCTCCCCCACAGAGCCTGACTGCCCGAGTTCAGCTGTGCTTGCTGCAGAAACTCTCAACCCAGAGCGTTTTCAAGTGCTTTTGTGTGTGTGTGTGGGGGGGGTGCAGGGTGGGACCAGCTGAGCCTAATCACCTGGCTCCCTGACTCAGAGTCTTTTTGTTGTTGTTATTGTTGAATGGTTGACTCTCTCCCAGTGTTCCAGTCGCCCGTTGAAAAGGTGCCGGGATATCCCGTGTGGCGACTCACTGAGCCAGCTGAAACAGCGGCACTAAGATTCCTGGCTGTTTTTTTGCCTAGGAATCTCCTGGCCTGGTTCACTATTTCAGATGAATCCGCGACTCTGCCATCTCAGGGCTCCAATCACCAGCTAAGAGGGCACCTGGACCAGTGTGTTTTGTATGGAGAACCACTGCGCCAGGGCGCAGGCAAAGCAGCCACGGGCCGAAACAGCCACACCGGCGGAAACAGCCGCGCTGGTGACTCCTCCACCTGGAAATCTCCTGGTCTATGGGCAATAAAAACCTGTCTGGAAATGCGGCATCCACTCACCGTCTGCACTTTCACTGGGAGCTGTAATCCTGAGCTGTTCCTCGTCAGCCATCTTACCTCTCTATCTCAAATTTCTTATTGGTTTCTTTTTTACCTTTGTTAATTCAGCAAAATGACAAGACAAATCTCAATCATTTAGAAGATTTCTTTTAACGATGTGTGCTTGGGAGACAGGTCTGTGCCTTTCTTCAAATATGATTTTGAGGGCTCCAAATTTAAAGGAGAGAGTGGGATATTGAAATTTATACAATTTTCACGTAAGAGGTAGGTTGGGAAAAATAGGCATGCATGCCTTTGTCTGGCTCAGTGAATCTGCATTTTTTACATAAGATGACATAAAAAAAGGGGGCAGAGGAAAAATGCAGAGAATCTAAGATAACATAGGCAAGATAACATAGGTATATCTTTGTCTAAGATAACATAGACAAAAATGGGGCAGGGGAAAATCAGATATGCATTTATGTCTGGTGGGATGGAGATGACTTCACCTGTAAAGATAAGCTATGAATTTGCATTGCTATGGTGAAATTTTAACAGCTCGCTAGGAATTTCCTGATGGGCAAAAATATAAGGGAGGCCTGTTGCTTTACATCTTGTAGCCATCTTATCTAGGAACCAAATGGGGGAGGCAGGTTTGCATGACCTCGTTCCCAACTTGACTTTTCCCTTTGGCCAAACTAGTTTAGGGTCCCCAAATTTAATTTCTTTCCACACCTTTTTTTGGAAAAGGAAAGATTGAGTATGTGTGCATATGTATGTTTATGTATGTGTGTGAGAGAAAGGCATACACCAACTCATTTAACACTCAAAAATTATTTCACACAGGGAACATGATACAGTTGAGAAAAATGAGTCATAAACATAGTTTGCCTACTGATGCCTCTAACTACATTAAGAATATATTAAAAATTCTTCTCTTATGGTTTCTCTAACAGAGTTGTGCTAATCTCTTTGACCCATACATTTTGAACCCTTTCATATTTATCTTGCCTAGCTCCATTGCTCATCTTGTGTCACTTAATTTCTTTATAACTGAATCTTCTTCAGTATCATCCATTACAAATTCATTTCACAAAGCAGACCCTACAAACCTTGGCCATTACTGCTGTTCCAGGAAACAGAATTTCTACTGCTTCAAAAAGCTATGGATTCCTTTTTGAGACAGTTAGAATGACCCACCTTTAGAACAAAGGTAACTGATCTATTATTTAGAGTGCCTCAGCTCCTAAAGAATAGTATACAATCAATGCATGTCATTAGGCAACATGTTCTTTTTTCCAAATATTTATTTTAGGGATCACAAACAGAGTGAGAACTGAGAAAAAAAGTTTTGATTCTTAGATATCTGTATACTAATTTATCCAGACTCTAATTTTATCAGCGGCTTTTAAATATCTTAAAAAAATAAATAAACTTATTTATTAAATATTTATTATACTTAAACTTATTTATCATTCTCTTCAAAAAATCTATCAAATTAAAAAATGTGAAAAGTAACACAACTTTTATATTACTAAATACATTCTTGATTATTCCTGAAATATCAAAAAAGAGACCAGTTATACAAATAAAAATATAGGGATTGCTATGAAGCAGCATTTATTCACATTTCATGACATTTTCTCTCTCACATCCATAATGTGAAGTGAAAGCCTCATGGAAGAGCCTGCATAACAGGGGTAGCTCCAATCCTAATTCTGTGTCCACCACCTTGCTGGTTCTACCTTATAGCAGCATTAACAGTTTATAGGCTGATATCCAAGAACTTTATAACTCACCCATAGGAAAAATACCTAACCTTCTCCTAATTAAACAAAACCAGAACAATCGAGACGTAGTGATTAGAAAAACTTTTATGTTCTTCAGTATACTGTGTAACAATCTTATGATAGAGTTCTCTAATGTGTTTGCAAAGAGAAACAATCATCTCTGGCACTAGAAAAGAACCCAAGACTTGCATTCTGCAATGCTGACCACGTAAAATAAAATAAGGAATGCCACTTAATCTCAATGTAAATTATTTAATAATAAAATATGTAAAATTTCCCATTAAATTAAAATGATGTATTTCCCAGCTTCAGAATATATTTATTATTTTATGAATATACTCTATTTCATGTTTCAGTCTTTTCATATAAATTATCCAAATATATTCTAACATCTCCTATATATATTTCTATATGTAATAAAAATAGCAATTATTTATTGGGGACTAATATGAGAGCCCATTTTGAGTGCTTTACATTTCTCATTATTTAATAGTTTTGGCCACCCTTAAGTGTAGGTACCATTATACTCACTGCTTTACAACTGATAATATTGGGGCATGAAAGCAAAAAGTAATTTTTCCCAAATTTACACATTTAAAAATGACAAAATCAGTATTTAAACTCAAATTATGCTAGTTTGTCTCTCCAATATAAAATGAGATGCACTTTAAGGCATTATATTAAAATGATGTCATTACACATTATATTTTACTGCTATTTACTACAGTAAAGAATATTGACTTACAGTAATATGTGCTCTACACTGAAGTAAAAATTATTTTGGTTTTCTTAGGTCTACTTTTGTTTAATTTATTTTTTATTTCTTAGTTATTTTTAGTTCTCGGGTACATGTGCAGGATGTGCAGGTTTGTTACATAGGTAAACGTATGCCATAGTGGCTTACTGTACCTGTCAACCCATTGCCTTAGTATTAAGCCCAGCATGCATTCAAATTCTCTTCCCACACTGCACCCCGTATAGGCCCCATGTGTGTTGTTTCCCTCTCCATGTCCATGTGATGCCATCATTCAGCTCCCACTTATAAGTGAGAACATGTGATGTTTAGTTTTCTGATACTGTGTTAGTTTGCTGAGGATAATGACTTCTAGTTTTATTCATGTCCCTAAAAAGGAAATGATCTGTTTCCTTTTTATGGCTGCATAAGATTGCATGGCGTATGTGTATCACATTTTCTTTATCGAGTCTATCATTGTGGGCATTTGGGGTGATCCCATGTCCTTGCTATTGTGAATAGTGCTTCAGTGAATATACGTGTGAATGTATCTTTGTAGCATAATGATTTATATTCCTTTTGGTATATACCCAGTAGTGAGATTGCTGGGTCAAATGGTATTTCTTGTTCTAGCTCTTTGAGGAATCATCACACTGTCTTCCACAATGGTTGAACTAATTTACATTCCCACCAATAGTGTAAAAGTGTTCCTGTTTCTCTGCAACCTTGCCAGCATCTGTTGTTTCTTGACTTTTTAATAATGGCCATTCTGACTGTTGTCAGGTGGTATCTCATTGTGGTTTTGATTTGCATTTGTCTGATGGTTGGTGATGTTGAGCTTTTTAATACATGTTTATTGGCTACATGAATGTCTTCTTTTGAGAAATGTCTGTTCATACCCTTTGCCCACGTTTTAATGGGATTGACATTCTTCACAGAATTAGAAAAAAAGTGTATTCAAATTCATATGGAACCAAAAAAGAGCCTGGATAGCCAAGACAATATTAAGCAAAAATAACAAAGCTAGAGGCATCACCCTACCAGACTTCAAATTATAGTGTAAGTCTACAAGAGCCAAAACAGCATGGTACTAGCACAAAAACAGACACATAAACCAGTGAAACAGAATGTAGAACTCAGAAATAAGATTTCCTTAATGCTGATCTTTTACAAACTTTTCAAAAACAAACAATGGGGAAAAATTTTCCTGTTCAACAAATGGTGCTCAGATAACTGGCTATCCATTTGCAGAAAACTCAAACTAGACCCCTTTCTCACAACTTATACAAAAGTTAACTCGAGATAGATTAAAGACTTAAATGTAAAACCCAAAACTATAAAAACCGTGGAAGAAAATCTAGGCAATATCATTCAGGACGTAGGCACAGGCAAAGATTTCATGATGAAATGACCAAAAGCAATTGCAACAAAAGCAAAAATTGACAAATGAGGTATAATTAAACTAAAGAGCTTCTGTACAGCAAAACAAACTATCAGAGTAAACAGGAAACAGAGTGGCAGAAAATCTTTGTAATGCATCCATTCAACAAAGGTCTAATATCCAGAATATATAAAGAACTCAAAAAAGTTTAGAAGAAAAAAATACTTTATAATTTTCTAAAATTCATACTTAATGTTTTATTTCTTTTTATTTATTTCAAATTAATAAATGTTTAATTTATAAGCATAACAATAAAAATATCATAGGAAAAAAGTTGACATTACCAAAATATGACAATTTAAAACATCGTTTTGTGTAGCTTTCTGACATTTTCCTCTAAAGTATAGAATTTTTTTCATCATTACCACTATATTATACAAACAATTTGGAATATAATTCTACTTGAATATAAGTCCAGTGAAGACCAGATTGTTTTTGTCTTCTTGATTATTTTTTGACTCTTATGCCTAAAACAATAGAATTAAATTAATATGTTGTTGAATAAACTTGTCATTCTTTATTTTTAAATATTATTTGCTATTCTTATTTTTTCTTATTTGTTTGAATTCTACTGTCCTTTTAGTCATTTCTTCAGAATTGTACTAAGCAAACCAATTCTTATAAACAGTCTCTGCATATTACCTTGTAATTAGAACTTTCATTTCTCAGTAATTTTTATAGGATTCATTTTTTATGTGAAGGGACTAGGAGTCTGTTCATAGCAACTTATCATTTGTTGTTTTGGTCCATATTTTTATGTTCCACCTCCTTCCTACCAGCAGCAGTCATTCTTATGTAGTTAAAGTATATCATTTTGTTGATATGCATGCTTGTGAAATGTGTCGTATTTTTATATGTATAAATACATGGTATTTTTATATTGCATTATATTTCTTACATTTTTTACACTTGATTCCATGCATGAAGAATCTATCCTTCTCTATATACATACATCCTAACTACAACATAAAATAGTTCAATTTGCACTGGTCCTTTCACTACTTTTGTCCTTTCATTACTTGTGTATTTCTTCCCCTCACCCCTGATATAGACAGTTGGAATCAGTTTACCCCTCCAGAATAGTACTGCATTGAAAATTCTTAGGCATTCTATCTATACCTTACATTTTTATAGATTTTCTCTTAGTTTTTTCTATATATTAGTTTAGTGTACTATTATTATATTCTGTTTAAGTACCCATTGAAGGGAAGCCAGAATTCAGTCATATGACATAATACGACAAGATTTATTAGGAGTTCATTATTTGGATAAATTTCCCTTACTAAATCAAACAATCAATATTGATTGCCGTTTAATGACGTGGAAATAACAAGGTACATGTACCTCTCTTTTAAAGCATAAAACAAAATCAGATATAAACTTACAGTCAAGTCCGTAGGAAGAAAGAATCAAATCACATTCCTATAAGTTTATTAAACCTTCTTGAGGCATTGCAGTGATGTTTAAGTATAGTTACCAGCTCATGTCCACTTTGAGACGAGCTTGTGAATTTCCTTGTATCTCATAGTCTGTGTCTGTAAGTTGGGGAAAAAAATGTCAACCAAGACAATAATAATTTAAATATCCAGTTATTTATTTTTATCACAGTGCTCTCAATTTGTTGTTGGAATCCCACTCAAAAACAGGGAACTATTCTATTCTGGTTTCTTTCACATCATAGGAACTAGCACATAAAGACAGGCTATGACTGGAAATAAAATGTTATTTGAGAATACGGGTTGAGGTTTTAGTGCCTTAACGTGGGAAAAAAGTTTTAATCTGTGTTTTACTACTTTTACAAAACATTTATTTCTAGCATATCTGGGAAATCTCTACTTAAATGGCTCATGTGATTCATTCCTGCCAGGTTCACAGGCACAAGCCTACTGATAATCCACCAATGGATCATTTTCCCACACAGCCTTATCTTTGACACTCTTCTGTCAATACTGTGCATCAGTGATACCAAAGCAGAAAAGCATGTTTGGGCCAAACAATACTGTTCATTTAGGTGAAAAAATCGGACGAGGGAGGAGATGTTATGTGAAAGTACGAATAGATTCAATGGAAGAAGGGAAATTTCCATTGAATTTGTTTCCTTCAATATAATAGAAGCCAAATAATAATCCAATTATAAAATTAAAAGTGTATTTATTCATAAGCCAAATACAATAACAATCAATTGGTTATACTTTTCCCCCAAACAGGGCTGTATTTACAATAGTGAAAACAAATTATATCTGAACATGTGCAAATTACAATGAGCATGTTCACTGGGAATTATGAAATATAGAGATAACCCTTTATATGCAGGAGCTTCTCGACAGAAAACTAAAGGTGGGAGTGGAGGTAGTGGATGTGAAAGAGCAGGAGTAGAGAGTTAAAACTAAGATAGTAAGTGTTCTCTAAACTAGCAATAAGTCCTCACTTCTGACAAAACCATAATAAAAAAATTACTACTTTGCATTACAATTGTACTTGTACCTGAACTATTATTGTCTTTCCAAAGAGGATTTACATTTATATGCTATATTCTTGATTTTACCTTAATCCGAATTACTGATTGCTTACACTTGGAATATATTATTACAAATACTGAATAGTTTAATTATCAGCATAATTTATACCTCATTTAGACAAATGTTGAATTCATTTTTATTACACACAGAATGAGGGGGAAAGACTGCTGATTTCAGCAGAAACTGGTGAGAATAATTAAATAGACAGATAAACCATGAAAAGCATATCAAAATTTTTTATGTGTGATGAAGCCAGAGAATCTTTAAATCGTACAATTGACTCTAATCTAAAATACCAAGTCTAGACTTTAAAGCTGTTTATTTTTTCTGGGTCCAATAATAGTGTAAGTCAAGGGAAAAAAGAGGTTAGACTATGACTGGGCCAATGGGACCACTGGGCTATTGGCCACTTTCGGGGCTGGCTTCTTGAAACAGCATAAGCTATGGCCACCAAAAATATGTGTTGAGTTTGATGAATTTAGTAAAACAGTTCTTGATATTAATGGGTAATTTGAGTGAAGTTATGGAGTGCGATGGTCCTGCCAACCTAATGCACAGTAATTCTGGTCTTAGGAAGAAAACCAATGGCAAGCAGTTATGCATAATAGCATACAGTTAAAATTACTTTAATAATACTAAAATCTACTTAATAACCACTTTAAACTATTTAAAGTGCTTTAAAGATTGTAACTTTGTAAAGCCTCATAAAATTGTTTCAAAGATGCTATTGGTATCTCAATTTACAGGTAAGTTCACTGGAATCAGAGAATATAAATGGCAAAAGTCACACAGCAACTAAATGGTAGAGCTAGAATCAAATTCACTCAATTTAATGGTAGTATCCAGACTTTTATACCATCATACTGTGAGTTGGATTGAAAATAGCTATCTAAATATGTAAGGGAAGTGAAGAGGTAGTACTCTATTTCTTCTGTGTAGAGCAAGATCTCACAAAATAGAAGAAGCAAACCTACCTATAGAACTATTCAGTTTATATATGCTCACAGAGGAGAAAAAAGAGTTAAAGCCTTCCCTTTTTTATGATCCATGGATCACAGAAACTTTTACTCATTTACTTCTTCATCTCCAAAACACCTTTACACAGTCATTCCTTGCTTCATCTTATCAAGAGAAGTTTTCACCAACTCCTAGGTCAGATGCTTTTAGTTTTGGAGAAGCAATTTTCCAGCTATCAAAGTGCCTGAGAGCTTTCAGAATTTCTTTTTTGATAATACCTTCAGCATTTTCTAAACTATTAAAACAAAAAGTTATGAAGCTGACTTTTCCTATCCAATCTTTGTTAAAATCAAGCACGATCTTCATAATTCCGTTCATAGATATAAAGCCAGTGTTGACATTTATACATTTAAGTTCTTTAACATCTGTTTCCACATTCATCAGTATCAACTGCTCCCTGAATTTTCACCTTCAACCAAAGAACATCTTTCTTCTGTAGAAAACTGGTCTCAAACCCTGACCTCCCAAATTTGAAGGCCATTTCTTCCAGTCATCTCTTGGAGGTGTACTCTATTAGCAGTTGGTACCTTACTGGAAATGGGACAGTCTTTTCAATAAGTGGTTCTGGGAATAGCAAAGATCCATGTGCAAAAGAATAAAATTTGACCCTTGTCTTGCCCCAGTTGCAAAAATCAATTCAAAATTAATTGCAAACTTAAATGTAGACTCTGAAACTGTAAAGCTACTAAAAGAAAACATAGGTAAAACAGATATAAGACATTGGTCTAGGCAGTGATATTTTTAGGCCTGACCCCAAAAGCACAGGCAACAAAATTAAAAAGAAACAAATTGAACTACGTCAAAACAAAAAGCAGCTGCACAACAAAGGAAACAGTATAAAGAGCAAACCTATGAATTGGGAGAAAATATTTGTAACTCATAAATCTGATAATGGAGGTAATATCAAAAATATGTAAGAAACTCAAATAGTTCTATCTATATGAAAAGAACAAATGATTTGATTAGAAAATGGTCAGAAAAATGAATAGGCATTTTCAAAGATGGCTTTCAAATGGCCAACAGCTATATAAAAAAAAGTTCATCACCAATCATCAAGGAAATAAAAATTAAAATGATGGTAAGCTATCACTTCACACCTGTTAGAGTGACTATTATCAAAAAATAAAAATAAGAGTGGGCAAGAATGCGGAGGAAAGAGAACATTTGGACACTGTTGGTGGGAATGTAACTTACTACAGCAATTATAAAAATTGTATGAATTTTCCTCCAGACACTAAAAAATTAAATGGTTAATATTCTAGCAATTCTACTTCTGGGTGTTTACCCCCCCCCAAAAAAAAAATTTAAAACCAGTCTATAGAGAAGATATCTGCCCTCCCATTTTTGTTGTAGCATTATTGACAATAGCCAACTTGTTAGAATCAACCACCATCAACGCATGAATGGATAAAGAAAAGGTTGCATATAAACACAATGTAATACTATTCGATCTTATAAAAAAAAAACTTTGTCATCTGTGAAAGCATGAATGCAATTCAAGAATATTATGCAAAGTGAAATAGGACAGGCATAGAAATACAAACACTACATATTCTTGCTTCTTTGTGGAATCTAAATGGAACACAAAGCAGAGAGTAGAATGGTGGTTATCAGAGATTGTGAAGGTGGGGAAATTGGGAAGATGACAGAGGGTGCAAAGCCCCAATTACATAGGAGGACTGTTTACCTCCTTTGAATTATATTGCACAGCATGGTAAATGTAGTAAATAATAATGTATGTCACATTTCAAAATTACATTTCAAATATTTCCATCTTAAAAAATAATATATATTTGAGGTGATGGATATGTTAATTAGCTTTATTTAATTATTCCACATTGTATTCATAAATCATCACAACACTTTGTGCTCCATAAATATATATTTATATAATTTGTCAATTTACAATTAAAAATAAAAATAAATTCCCAGAAAGGTCATTTTAATCACAGATTAAGAGTGTTACCAGGGGTCTCAGTTATCCCAACAGGCATTTTTTTCTTTTTAGTGTTACAAAGCCAAAACACAAATCCAAAAGTAAGTGTTAAGCAGTGCAGGCTTTATTCAATGACCATGAAATTGGAGAAGTGGGAGAGTATCTTGAAAATCAACTCAGCTCCTGAGAACCTGAAAGTTATAGATATCCTATTTTTAATGAAGACATTGGGCATTAAGAGCAGGGGGAGGAATAGGCATTCTTTTGTTGGGAGTGGAGAAAGATTTTCCTGGAATCAATGAACTGCCTCTTTTCCATTCTTTCTTGATCTCTTCAGGTCATTGTCACAGTGATTGTTAACTGTCATGGTACCAGCTGGAGTGTCATTCAGCATGGAAACTGTATTATAATGAAGCTAGAGGCAGTGTACACTACCATCAGGGATTTTGCCAACCTTAGCTGGTTTAGTCCTGTGAAGGATGTGTGACCACAGACATCCAGTTTCCTAAAAACAAGCAGAATTAAAGCATAATTGTAATTTAGCTATGTCACATAAGCACTGTATTGGGCAACAAGAGCTGGATAAGAGTCCAGCTATGTCATGTAGGCACTTTAATGGGTAATAGAAGTATAGCCTGTTCATTAAAAATATGATGATTGGTGTCAAACTGCCTTAGGTTCACCAATTTCTAATTGTTCTTTTATAAAGTTCAATTTCTCTGTTCCTGAGTTTCCATATATAAAAAATGAAGGTAATAACACCTACCTCATTGGATTGTATTAAAAATCAAATGAGGTTTTCTAAAATCAACACTGTAAAACCTGTCTGACACAAATGTTTTTAATAAATGTTTGCTATTATTACTATTTAAAATTGTGCAAACATTGGGATTTATGAGATAAATTTTATAATTTCAAAGTATTAAATAAAAGTGAGCATGCTTCATTGAAAAGTTAATCTGCATAATTAATCTGCTTACACCCATTTCACCTTAATTTGTCTGTTGATACTTTTACATGTTTCAGAGTAAATGTTGTAATGTGTTATCTCAGAGTAAATGTTTTTTGTTTATTAATGATAAATTAGTTTGCAAATGATTGAAGTGACTGTTAAAGACAAGGTTTTCATCTTAAATTTTAAAGAGATTATTGCAAACAAAGTGGGCATAAGATAGAATTTTAAATAATTTAAAATATAGTTCAAACAAAATTAACCATGGAAAGTGTGATAAGATCATTTAATATCTGTTAATCTAAATAAATATGCTTTTAATAATTAGGAGGTATTTAATTTAACCTGCAATAACTCTCTTATTAAAATTAAATCATTTTATGAGACATTATTTAAATTATACATGAATGTTATTTTTTAACTATTTTGGAGTTATCTAAAGTGGTTAAGATTTGCTGAAGGTTAAAAAATTTTTATGTGTACTTTTCTAATATCCTTGCTGCAAATTCTATACTCTTAATTAGCAAGTTTAAATGCTCTGTAATTTAGGGGCAGTCATCTACAAGTGGAAAACAATGTTAAATTAGTTTTAAAAAATACAAAGAAAACAATTATAGAAATTATCTGGTTAATAGCTCAACCTTACTGTTTCCAAAATACATGTCATATGCTTTGATAAGTAGATTTATATAGATAAATAGATACTGTTTTAGCTATAATCCAACACTATTTTAGTTTGTTCCCTAAATTGTTAAGAAGCTTCAGTTTTACCTTTTGTTTTACATGCTCCAGATTTGCACCAACAACTTCTTCGAGCAGCTCTACTTCAATTTGTCAGGGAATGATATACTTATTAATCAAGATCTAGTTGCTGGAAGTATTAATTGCTACTGGATGGTTGCTACTTCTAGAATCACTTAGGGGACAATAATAGGTGATGTATTTATAGATACTAGCCCATGCATACATATACTTTTTTAAGAGTCTATTTGTATCTGAATCTAACAAAACACACATGAGTTTATACTAATTCTTGAGACTACAAACCAAAATGACAGTGTTTATCCTAGTATTTCCTCTTTGTCTTGTTTTGTTTTTGTTTTTTTCAACTTCTTTTTCATTCAGTGAAAAACTACACTCTATGATTTTTAATACCAAGAATTATTTTGGCATATTAAATTGTTTAAACCATGTTAACAAAAATTACCTGTATGTAATTCTGCAACAGTTACTTATCACATTCTTTAAGATTATCACTTTGTGACATTTGATTTCTTTTGTTTATCTCAGTCTACTTAAGTATATCTGAATAGCTGTTTCTGTATGTGCATGTTATTGTTTTTGCTCTTAAGTATTGTGGGGTACACTTCATAAGCCATTGCTTGAAAATAAATTGGCTAAATAGAGCCAGGCACAGTGGCTTACACCTGTAATCCCAGTACTTTGCAGGGGTTAAGGCAAGTGGATCACTTGAGCCCAAGAGTTCAAGACCAGCTTGGGCAACATCATGAAACCCCATGGTATGGTTTGGCTGTGTCCCCACCCAAATCTCATCTTGAATTTACACAGATTGTGAGAGTGATTCAGTAGGAGGTTAATTGAATGATTGGGCAGGTCTTTCCAGTGCTGTTCTCATGAGTGAATAAGTCTCATGAGATCTGATAGTTTTAAAAAGGGGAGATTTCCTGCTCAAGTGCCCTTCTCTTGTCTGCCACCATGTAAGATGTGTCTTTCACCTTCTGCCATGATTGTGAAGCCTCCCCAGCCAGGTGTAACTGTAAGTCCAATAAACCTCTTTATTTTGTAAGTTGCCGAGTTTCAGGAATGTCATCAGCAGCATGAAAATGGACTAATAGAGTAAATTGGTATCAGTAGAGTGGTGTGTGCTGAAAAGATATCTGAAAATGTGGAAGTGACTTTGGAAATGGGTAAGAGGCAGAGATTGGAACAGTTTGGAGAGCTCAGAAAAAGAAAGAAAAATGTGGGGAATTTTGGAACTCTCTAGAGGCTTGTTGAATGCTTTTGGTAAAAATGGTGATAATGAAATGGACAATGAAATCCAGGGTGAAGTGGTCTCAGATGGAGATAAGGGACTTGTTGGGAACTTGAGCATGGATGACCCTTGTTATATTTTAGCAAAGATACTGGTGGCATTTTGCCCCCACCCTAGAGATTTGTGAAACTTTGAACTTGAGAGAGATGATTTAGGGTAGCTGGCAGAAAAAAATTATAAGCAGCTAAGGATTCAAGAGGTGACTCCCCTTTAAAGCTTTATGCTCTATCTCCCCTTTAAAACTGAATGTTAGAGACATTCCATTTTAAAGGGAGATAGAGCACAAAAGCTTAGAAAATTTGCAGCCTGACAATGCGATAGGAAAGAAAATCCCATTTTCACAGGAAAAATTCAAACCAGCGGCATAAGTTTGCATAAGTAACAAGGAGCCAAATGTTAATCATGAAGACAATGGGAAAAATGTATCCAGGACATGTCAGAGGTCTTCATGGCAGCTTCTCCCATAACATGCCCAGAGGCGTAGGAGGAAAAAATGATTTTGTGGGCCGGGCCCAGGTTTTCTGTGCTGTGTGCACCTAGGGACTTAGTGCCCTGTATCCCAGCCACTCCAGCCATAGCTGAAAGGGGCCAACATAGAGCTCACGCTATGGCTTCTGAGGTTGCAAGCCTCAAGCCTTGGCAGCTTCCACATGGTGTTGAACCTACCAGTGCCCAGAAGTCAAGAATTGGGGTTTGGAAACCTTTACTTAGATTTCAGAGGGTGTATGAAAATGCCTGGATGTCCAGGTAGAAGTTTGCTAGAGAGGTGGAGCCCTCATGGAGAACTTCTGCTAGGGCAGTGATGAAGGGAAATGTGGGGTCAGAGCCCCAACTAAGAGTCCCTACTGGGACACTACCTAGTGAAACTATGAAAAGAAGGCCACTGTCCTCCAGACACCAGAATTGTAGACCCACCAACAGCTTGCACCATATGTCTTCAAAAGATGCAGACACTCAACACCAGCCCATGAAAGCAGCTGGGAGGGAGGCCGTACCCTGCAAAGCCACAGGCATAGAGTTGCCCAAGATCATGGGAACCCACCACTTGCATCAGCATGGCCTGGATGTGAGACATGGAGTCAAAAGGGAGCTTTAAGACTTGACTGCCTTGCTGGATTTTGCACTTGCACGGAGCCTGTAGCCCCTTGGTTTCTTGTAATGGCTATATTTACCCAATGCCTATATCCCCATTGTATCTAGAAAGTAACTAATTTGCTTTTGATTTTACAGGCTTATAGGCAGAAATGACTTGCCTTGTCTCAGATGAGACTTTAGACTGTAGACTTTTGAGTTAATGTTGAAATAAGTTAACACTTTGGGGATACTGTTGGAAAGGCATGATTGGTTTTAAAAAGTAAGGACATGAGATTTGGGAAGGGCTTTCAGGTGGAATGATTAGTTTAACTCTTTCTGCATCCAAATCTCATCTTGAATTTACACATGCTTTGGGGTGAACCTGGTAGGAGGTAATTGAATCACAGGGGCAGGTCTTTCTTATGCTGTTCTCATGATAGTGAGTAAGTCTCACAAGATCTGATGGTTTAAAAAAGGTGAGTTTACCTGCACAAGTGCTCTTCTCTTTTCTGCTACCATGTGGGATGTGTGTTTCACCTTCTACTGTGATTGTGAGGCCTCCTCAGCCACATATAACATAAGTCCAATAAACCTCTTTTTTTTTTTTGTAAATTGCCTAGTCTTGGGTATGTCTTCATCAGCATCATGAAAACAGGCAAATACACCCCATTTCTGCAAAAAATTAGCCAAGTGTGGTGGCACGTACCTATAGTCCCAGCTACCCAGGAGGTTGAGGTGAGAGAATCACCTGAACACAGGAGGTGAAAAGCAATAAAAGGCAAAATAAACATTTAAGGACTAACATGTTTCCCACAAAATTAGGTATAGACAGTGATACAATGTCACTGTATTCCCAGACCTTAATATAATGAAAACCAAAAGCTTATGTGCTAGTTAACATGAAATTTAATTCATTGATAAAGCAAAATTTTTTTTCTGATAATTGTAGGATTTTTTAAATCTTAAAAATCATCAGTATTTGTGTATCAAATACTGATGTATCAATCATCAGTATTTTTTAATCTTAAAAATCATCAGTATTCATTATTTTTTTCTGGATAATCCATTAACCCTTTTAGTCTAAGTTTTCAAATACATCTTCTCAAAAAACTACATAATTTCTATATTTTTCATCTTATAGCAGCATTCTTTTTTTGTATAATGTTTGGTATGTTTCATCTTTTGAAATTCTTATAATATTATTCTAAAGTGCTTTTCTTTATATTTCTGCCTAATCTAATTCTAACAGAATAAATAATAGTTTATTACTACTTTGAGTAGAAATTAATATTGAAGTCCAGTGTCTTGGGGTTTCATGTTTTTGGGAAAGAAAAATCAATATATATGACATAAGATAAAGGGAATCAATCATCATTTTACACCTACTAGATGCAGATATGGTATAGCTGAATCTCATGACAAAGAAATTATGATCTCTTGAATAATTTAAATATCATGATTTTTAAACCTACAATTTTATAATATGTGAAAGTATTGCTATTAGTGAAAACACATATACTCTGATTCATCAGTAGGATTTGTTTCTTTTGAAATCAATTTCTTTTCAAATTCCTGTTTTGCCCAAATTCATTCAGAGAAAGATTACATTCTTGTCCTGTATTAAGCATTAAGAAAAATTTTCAAAATCCCTCTTTCACTATAAGAGTAATTCCTACAACTATTTCTAACTCATTCAATAAGGAAAAGAAACTCCTGTTTTAATGTATTAAATCCAAATATATTCATAGTGTAATATTGCATTAATGGCAAGAGTTACTATGTCTGAAAGACAATAATCCAGCAATCCTCTCTCTCCTTTGAACTCTTTGACTCGGATATAGGCAAGTGCTGGTCTGTTGGGTCAGGCAGTCACCATTCTTGTTTATGATTCATATGGCTAGAAAAGTGAGGAATTTCAGGGCCACTAAGAATGTTTAATTATTCCTTTCTTCCCTTTGTCTGAATGTGTGGTTTCGGTGTTTGATTAAGGGTGATAAGTAGAAGTCCTGATGCTTAAGAGACTAAGCTCTTTCCTCAATTTAAATTTACCAAAAAGTCATAAATTACAAAATATTAGACACTTGCTTAGATATCAATAATATTCTATGTAATTTTCACCGTTTATCTTCTGTGTATGTATTCTTAGAGAACAACTTGGTGAATTAGGATTTATCTATAATACTCACATGAATCTTACCAGGGATCTTCTATCAATAAATTTGGTACAAGAATGTATATACAAACGGCACTTCCACCAAGTTGTCCTAATAGGAACAGCTCCGGAGCACAGTTCCCAGTGAGAGTGATGGAGAAGGTGCATGACCTCTGCATTTCCAGCCAAGGTACCTCACCAGGTTCATCTCAATGGGACTTGGTGGACAGTGGGTGTAGCCCAAGGAGGGCAAACAAAGGCAGGGTGGGGTGCTGCCTTACTTAGGGAGTGCAATGGGCCAGAGGTGCCCCCGTCCTACCCAATGGAGGCCATCAGGGATGTTTCCGGCCACTCCTGAGCTCCATTTTGGATGCTGTAATTCTCCCACTGTCTTTGAAACCCACAGAATCACCTGCTGACAGGCACCACAGATTTTCAGGGCAAATCTGGGGGGCTGATTCAGCTGGTGCTGTGAGTTTCCAACACAAACCTGAGCAGCCGTTTTGACTGGCACCTGGAGCGACTGTGAGACAGAATTGCCCATGCCCCTGAGAAAGGGGGCTGAAGTGGGGGAGCCAGGTGATCTGGCTCCATGGTTCCCACCCCCATGGAGACCAGCAAACTAAATCCCACTGGCTTGGGATTTTCATAGTCAGCCCAGCAGTTTGAGGTTGACCCTGGATGGTAGAGATCCAAGGGGTGAGGGACGTCTGCCATTACCGAGGCAGTTCTAACCTTACCTGTGTAAACAAATGGACAAAGAAGTTTACACAGCAGCTGCAGGGGAGCCTGCAGCTACTCAACACCTCTGCAGGCAGACTGTGACTAGATTCCCTCCTTGCTGGGCAGGACATCTCTGAAAAAAGGCAGCAGCCTGTCAGGGACTTATAAATAAAGCCAGAGCATCTGGGAAAAGGAGCTGAGTTCCACTGCAGCAGACTTAAATGTCCCTGCCCAGAGGCTCTGAAGGGAGCAATGGGGCCCCAGTATAGCACTTGAACTCTGACAAGGGACAGACTGCCTCCTCAAGTGGATCCCTGACCCCTGTATATCCAAAGAATCACCTCATTCAGGAGTGATCTGGCTGATATCTAGTGGGTATCCTTCTGGGACAAAGCTACCAGAGGAAGGAACAGGCAGCAATCCTTGCTGTTCTGCAACCCCCACAGGTGATTCCCAGGCAAGCAGGGTCTGGAATGGACCTCCAGCAGTCCTGCATCAGAGGGGCCTGACTGTTAGAAGTAAAACTAAAAAACAGAAAGAAATAGCCTCAAATCAACAAAAAGAATGTCCACTCAGAGACCCCGTCTGAAAGTAAACAACTTCAAAGACCAAATGTAGATAAATCCATGAAGATGGGAAGAAACCAGCGCAATAAGGTTGATAACACCAAAAACCCAAACGCCTCTTCTCCTCCAAGGGATCACAACTCCTCACCAGCAAGGGACCAAAACTAGGTGGAGAATGAGTTTGACAAATTGACAGAAGCAGGATTCACAAGGTGGGAAATCACAAACATCTCTGAGCTAAAGGAACATGTTCTAACCCGATACAAAGAAATTAAGAACATTGAAAAAAGGTTAGATGAAATGCTAACTAGAATAACCAGCTTAGAGAAGAACATAAATGACTTAATGGAATTAAAAAAAAAAAAAAGCACAAGAGCTTTGCAAAGCATACACAAGCTTCAATAGCTGAATCGATGAAGCAGAAATAAAAGGAAATCAGAGACTGAAGATCAACTCAATGAAATAAAATGAGAAGGCAAGATTGAGAAAAAAGAGTGAAATAAATGAAGAAAGCTTCCAAGAAATATGGGATTATGTGAAAAGACCTAATCTACATTTGATTGGTGTACGTGAACATGATAAGGAAAATGAATCCAAGCTGGAAAATATTCTTCAGGATATTATCCAGGAGAACTTCCCCAACCTAGCAGGGCAGGCCAACATTCAAATACAGGAAATACAGAGTACACCATAAAGATATTCCTCAAGAAGAGCAACCCCAAGGCACATAATCCTCAGATTCACCAGGGCTGAAATGAAGGAAAAAGTGCTAAGGGCAGCCAGAGAGAAAAGTTGAGTTACCCACAAAGGGAAGCCCATCAGACTGACAGTGGATCTCTCAGTAGAAACCCTACAAACCAGAAGAGAGTTGGGGCCAATATTCAACATCCTTAAAGAAAAAACTTTCAACACAGAGTTTCATATCCAGTCAAACTAAGCTTCATAGTGAAGGAGAAATAAAATCCTTTATGGAGAAGCAATTGCTGAGAGATTTCGTCATCACCAGGCCTGCCTTATAAGAGCTCCTCAAAGAAGCACTAAACATGGAAAGAAACAACCAGTACCAGCCACTGCAAAAACATACCAATTAGTAAAGATGATCGACTCAATGAAGAAACCATGTCAACTAACGAGCAAAACAACTAGCTAGTATCAAAATGGCAGGATCAAATTCACAGATAACAGTATTAACCTTAAATGTAAATGGGCTAAATGCCCCAATCAAAAGACACAGACGGGCAAATGGGATAAAAAGTCAAGACCCATCAGTGTGCTGTATTCAGGAGACTCATATAACCTGCAAAAACACACATAGACTCAAAATAAAGGGATGGAGGAAGATTTACTAAGCAAATGGAGAGAGAGAAAAAAAAAAGGCAGTAGTTGCTATCCTAGTCTCTTTAAATCACCAAAGATCAAAAGAGAAAAAGAATTATGTAATGGTAAAGGGATCAATACAACAAGAAGTGCTAACTATCCTAAATATATATGCACCCAAAACAGGAGCACCCAGATACATAAAGCAAATTCTCAATGACCTAAAAAGAGACTTAGACTCCTACACATTAATAGCGGGAGACTTTAACACTCCACTGTCAATATTAGACAGATCAATGAGACAGAAAATTAACAAGGATATCAAGGACTTGAACTCAGATCCGGACCAAGCAGACCTAATAGACATCTACACAACTGTCCACCCCAAATCCAGAGAATATACATTCTTCTCAGCACCACATCACACTTACTCTAAAATTGACCATATAATTCAAGTAAATCACTTCTAAGCAAATGCAAAAGAATGGAAATTATAACAAACAGTCTCTCAGACCACAGTGCAATGAAATTAGAACTCTGGACTAAGAAACTCACAAAAAACCACTTAACTACATGGAAACTGAACAACCTGCTGCTGAATGACTACTGGATACATAATGAAATGAAGGCAGAAATAAAGATCTTCTTCGAAACCAATGAGAATGAAGACACAATGTACCAGAATCTCTGGGATACATTTAAAGCAGTGTCTAGAGGGAAATATATAGCACTAAATGCCCAAATTAAAAGTGAGGAAAGTTCAAAAATTGACACCCTATCACCAAAAATAAAATAACTAGAGGAGCAAGATCAAACAAATTCAAAAGCTAGCAGAAAAGAAAAAACTAAGAACAGAGCAGAACTGAAGGAGATAGAGGCACACACACAAAAAAAAACCTTCAAGAAATCAATAAATCCAGGAGCTGTTTTTTTTTAAAGATCAACCAAATAGGCTGCTTGCCAGACTAATAAAAAAGAAAAAAGAGAAAAATCAAATAGATGCAATAAAAAAAAAGATAAAGAGAATATCACCATGGATTCCAGAGAAATGCAGACTACCATCAGAGATTACTACAAACAGCTTCATGCACATAAACCAGTAAATCTAGAAGAAATGGACAAATTCCTGGACACTTACATCCTCCCTAGGCTAAACCAGGAAGAAGTTGAATCCCTTAATAGACTAATAACAAGGTCTGAAGTTGAGGCAGCAATTAATAGCCTACCAACCAAAAACAGTCCAGGTCCAGATGAATTCACAGTCAAAATCTACCAGGCATACTAAGAGGAGCTGGTGCTATTCCTTCTGAAACTATTCCAAACAATACAAAAAGAGGGACTGTTCCCTAAATCATTTTATAAGATCAACATTAACCTGATACTAACACCTGGTAGAGACACAACTAAAAAACAAAATTTCAGGTCAACATCCATGATGAAAATCAATGCAAAAATCTTCAATAAAAAACTGGCAAACCGAATGCAATAGCACAGCAAAAAGATTATCCATCATGATCAAGTAGGCTTTATCCCAGGGATGCAAGGCTGGTTCAACATACAGAAATCTATAAACATAATCCATCACATAAACAGAACCAAAAACAAAAACCACATGATTATCTCAATAGATGCAGAGAGGGACTTTGACAAAATTCAACAGCCATTTATGGTAAAATCCCTCAATTAAGTAGGTATTGATGGAATGTATCTCAAAATAAAGCTATCTAAAACAATCCCACAGCCAATATTATACTGAATGGGCAAAAACGGGAAACATTCCCTTTGAAATCTGGCACTAGAAAAGGGTGCCCTATCTCACCATTCCTATTCAACATAGTATATTGGCAGTTCTAGCCAGAGCAATCAGGCAAGAAAAAGAAATAAAGTGTATTCAGTTAGGAAAAGAGGAAGTCAAATTGTCTCTATTTGTGTACAACATGATTGTATATTTAGAAGACCCTATCATCTCAGCCCAAAATCTCCTTAAACCGATAAGCAACTTCAGCAAAGTCTCAGGATACAAAATCAATGTGCAGAAACCACAAGCATTCTTATACACCAATAACAGACAAGCAGAGAGCCAAATCATGAGTGAACTCCCATTCACAATTGCTACAAAGAGAATAAAATACCTAGGAATACAACTAACAAAGTATGTAAAGAACATCTTCAAGGAGAACTACAAACCTGCTGTTCAAGGAAATAAGAGAGGACACAAACAGATGAAAAAACATTCCATGCTCATGGTTAGGAAGAATGAATATTGTGAAAAAGGTGACACTACCCAAAGTAATTTATACATTCAGTGCTATCCCCATCGAGCTACCATTGACCTTCTTCACAGAACAGGAAAAAGACACCTTAAACTTCATATGGAACCAAAAAAGAGACCGAATAGCCAAAACAATGCTAAGCAAAAAGAATAAAGCTGGATGCCTCATGCTACCTCAGTTCAAACTGTACCATAATACTTCAGTAATCAAAACAATATGATACTGGCTCCAAAACAGAGATATATAAACCAATGGAACAGAACAGAGGCATCAGAAGTAATGTCACACACCTACAACCATCTGATCTTTGACAAACCTGACAAAAAAAAAGCAATGGGGAAAGGATTCCCTGTTTAATAAATGGAATTTATTTAATAAATGTGTAATTTATAATTACACATTATACAAAAATTAACTCCAAATGGATTAAAGATTTAAACATAAGACCTAACACCATAAAAACTCTAGAAGAAAACATAGGCAATAACATTCAGGACATAGGCATGGGCAAGGGCTTCATGTCTAAAACACCAAAAGCAATGGCAACAAATGCAAAATAGACAAATAGGATCTATTTAAATTTAAATTTAAGAGCTTCTACAAAGCAAAAGAGAATCATTAGAGTGAACCAGCAACCAACAGAATGGGAAAAAATTTTTGCAATCTACCCATCTGACAATGGACTAATATCAGGAATCTACAGAGAACTTAAACAAATTTACAAGAAAAAAAAAAAAACAACCTCATCAAAAAATGGGCAAAGGATATGAACAGACACTTTTCAAAAGAAGACATTTATGCTGCCAACAAACAAATGAAAAATGCTCATCATCACTGGTCGTTAGAGAAATGCAAATGAAAATCACATTGAGACACCATGTCACACCAGTTGGAATAGCAATCATTAAAAAATCTGGAGACAACAGATTCTGGAGAGGATGTGGAGAGATAGGAACGTTTTTACACTGTTGGTGGGAGTGTAAATTAGTTCAACCATTGTGGAAGACAGTGTGGCCATTCCTCAAGGATATAGAAATAGAAATACCATTTAACCCAGCAATTCCATTACCAGGCATATACCCAAAGGATTATAAATTGTTTTATTATAAAGACACACGCACATGTATGTTCATTGCAGCACTGTTTACAATACTGAAGACTTGGAACCAAGCCAAATGCCCATCAATGACAGACTGGATCAAGAAAATGTGGCATATATATATATATATGGGATATATATATATATGGGATATATATATATATATACATACACCATGGAATACTATGCAGCCATAAAAAATGATGAGTTCATGTCCTTTGCAAGGATGAATGATGGAAACCATCATTGAATCTGGAAACCATCATTCTCAGCAAACTGACATAAGAACAGAAAACCAAACACCACATGTTCTCACTCATAAGTGGGTGTTGAACAATAATAACAAAAGTTCACAGGGAGGGGAACATCACACACTAGGTCTTTTGGGGGAGTGTGGGGCTATGGGGGTGATAGCAGGGAGTGGGGAGGTTGAGGAGTGATAACATTAGGAGAAACACCTAATGTAGTTGACAGGGGGATGGAGGCAGCAAACCACCAAGGCATGTGCATACTTATGTAACAATCCTGCATGTTCTGCACATGTACCCTGAAGTTGAAGTGTAATAATAATAAAAAGGAATGTATATACATGTGAATATAAAAGAGACAAAAGAGAGAAGGAAAACTTTTACTTTACTGAAATTGTGTATTATCATCATATCATTAAAAAGTGTTAATGAAAGTCCTATAAAATTTTTCTTTAATTTTCGGAGATTTTTCTGGCTCATTTCTTAGGACGATTTAATTATAATATATAATCCAAGAAAAGTGACCAATATGCTTGTCAATTTAAAATTGACAATCACATTCCTCGTGTTAGTTTTAAAAATGACAGGTATTGATTTAATTCTGGCTTACTAAACTTTTGATACTGTCTTCTAGAACAAAGAAATAAATATATCTTTAAATAATAGGCAGTATTAAAATTATATGAAAAATTGCTTTAATGAATACTGGTTCGTAATAATTAAACCATACCTTCTGCATATAAAGAACATTTCTGCCCCATGCCTTATAGTATGAATAATATCCTCAACTACTTTTAAGTAGAAATTAACATTGAAATATAGTTTCTTTGTGATTCGGGTTTTTTGGAAAGAAAAATCAATACATATGACATAAAATACAGGGGACCAGTAGTCATTTTATGCCTACTAAATGTGTATACAGCCATGCATGGCTTAACAATAGGCATGTGTTTTGATAAATGCATCATTAGGTTATTTCCTCATTGTGCAGACATCCTATAGTATACTTACACAAACCTACATGATATGGCTTATTATAGACCTAAGCAATATGTCATAGCCTATTGCTCTTGGGCTACAAACCTGTACAGCATGTTATGTACTCAGTGCTGTTGGAGACAGTAACACAATGGTATTTGTGTACGTAAACATACCTGAACATAGCAAAGGTGTAGTAAAAATATGGTATTGTTGACCAAAATGTCATTATGTAGTGCATGACAAATTTATTACCTCTAGGACATAATCTAAATATTTCTGAATCACTAACGTTTATGTGATTAAGTAACAGGCAGGAAGTAGAAGAAAATTAAAACAAATGTGAATGAATTACTGTCTTACAGCAATGCATACATATTAGTTATTTGATGGGGTTTCTACAAATTATTTTTTCCGTAGAACCTGAACTTCTTTTAACATACTTTAAATAGTAATTGAAGTAATTGAAAAATAGTCTATCCTAGCTGAATATTTGAAGTACTCACCAATAAAAATCATAAAATGGGAAACACACTGCTTTGTAGTTCAAAGCAACATTAGAGACTAAACCTTTGAAGACCAAAGTGATTTGAGTACATAACTGACTTAAGCTTAAATCTTTCTTTTAGAAGAGACTTGATTTGTTGAATTCTGATTTGATTTTCATCACTACCTGTCATTTTTAAAACTAACATGAGGAATGTGATTGTCAATTTTAAACTGATACAATTCAAACTCAGGGTTCAAAAATAATCCAGATCGTTTTCTACAGAGCATCACTAAATATTGCAAGGAGATCCTGATAAATCAGAAAGTTCAGGTTTGAATCCTAATTTTGTTCCTTTTGGACTTTGAAACTTTAGCTAAGTCTCCTGATGGTTCAATTAAAAAGGCATATTAATGTTTCTAAAAAGGTTGTTGTCAATGCTGAAAATGCAATGTACATGAAAATTACAGGAAATTTTATAAATACATGTACATATTAAATATCCAAGGCCTTAATGTTCTATAGAAAACGATAGAAGATTAAAAGAGCTTTAAAGTAAATGCCTTTTAAAGACTAAATAGCAAGAGAATATCAGTAACCATGTGTCCCTTTCCACCAGCATCACAACTAAGATTATAACTCTGCAATCTCATTAGCTGGAAAATTGTGAGACTCATTTAATCCCTTCTGTAAGTGGTGAAATATGTTTGGTAACTAAGGTCTCTGTTTTGATTTGTTTTCTTTTCTTTCTTTTTCTTTTTTTTTTTTTAATTCTTACTACTATTTCCTACATGGCAAGTTGTTTGTCTTTGACTCTTCTTCGTCGGAACTCATTAGGGAAAACAATGAATATTTTTAATAAATATTGTTAGATACATAAAAGGCTGTGATTACTTGGAGCAATGGTTAATGTTGCCATTAACCATTAAGCCAAACAATAGAGCATATAAAGTCTAGGAGGAAAATCGAGGAAGAAAAAATTTATTTGAGAAATTAGGGCAATCAAAATGCCTGTACATACTAAGGAATTTGGTATGCTATATACATGCCCAAGATAGAACACATGGTCAGAAAATACCCACAAAACCTTAAGCTTTCACTTTCAGGTAATCACTAGGCTCAAGGCAAGCAGGAAGTAAATGTTAAAGCAGAACTTAAAACCATCTAACTAAGCACTGAAGGAGTATTCCACAACCACTCCAGCAACGGACAAATGTACAAAGACTGGGAGTAGGGTTTTTCCTCTCTATTTTCCTCTCTTATATTTATTTTATTTTTGTGCCTGTCCTTTTCTACCACCACTCCTCTCCCTTATTTCTCTCTCTGCTTCTGGCATCCAAGATAAACTCCCCCAAACACTAGATGCACAAAAATGAAAGAGATAGAGATTTCAGATACAACATATGACAGATAGATCTTACCAAATCATTTAGAAAAGTCACTAAATAACCATACAGCTACAGTCCACAACAAGCAGTAAATACAAACCATGTGAAGGAAAATCATATTTTCAGAGTAACCACATTATAACATTTAAAATTTTCAATTTTTAGCCAAAAAAATATGAAAGATGCAGAGAAACAAGAAAGTATGTTTCCTTGAAGAACGAAATTATTAGATCCCGGCCCCAAGGAAGCACACACATTGGGCTTACGAGACAAAGACTTTAAACCAATTGTCTTAAATATTCTCAACAAGCTGAAAGAAGCCATGGAAAGAAAGCTAAAGAAAGCTGGGGGAATTATGTATTTATAAATACAAAAAAAAAAAAATGAACCTACAAAAATAAACTAAACAAAAATCCTGGAGCTAAAAAGCACAGTAAATGAAATAAAAACTCACTAGAATGTTTCAGTAGCATATTTGAGCATAGAAAGAAATAATCAGTGGATCTGAAGAGAAGTCAATTGAAATTATCCAGTCTGAGGAATAAAACTGAAGAAAAATAAATAGAGCCCAAGGGACCTCTGGGACACCATCAAGCATGCTGATCAGTGCATAATAAAAATAAAGGTAGAATAGGAGACAGAAACAAGGCATTAAAGAATATTTAAAGAAATAATGATTAACAGCTTTCTAAATTTGACAAAAGACACAAATCAAAACATAGAGAGGATCAAAGAACCCCAGATTAATGCAAAGAGATCCACACCAAGACATATTATAAAAATCTGGATAGCAGCAAGAGAGAGAAATTAATCACAGACAGGAATCCTTAATAAGATTAACAATATATTTGTATTGGAATCCATGGAGACCAGAAGAATGGGATGACCTTTTTAAAGTACAGAAAAAAGAAATTATGTCAACTTGGAATTTTATTTACAGCCAGACCGTCCTTCAGAAATGAAGGCAAAATTAATAATATATTGAAATATCTTATATACTCCAAGATTAACACAAGCCAATTTAGTCAGTTGCCAGCAGATCTATCCTACAAAGAATGCTAAAGGGAGTTCTTCAGGCTGAAATAAAAGGACACAGACAGTACCTTGACTCTTAGAAAGAAATAAAGAACTTCAGTAAAGGTAAAACATAGACATAAATCTAAACTGGCTAATATATTAATCTATTTTTTGTTTTTCAGTCTTTTTTGGTTCCTATGTTTTCTATTATACTTTAAGTTCTGGGGTACATGTGCAGAACATGCAGGTTTGTTATATAGGTATACATGTGCCATGGGTTTGCTGCATCCATCACCCTGTCATCTACATTAGGTATTTCTCCTAATGTTATCCCTCCCCTATCCTCCCACACACTGCTATTCCTCCCGTAGCACCCCCATTCCCTGACAGGCCCCAGCGTGTGGTTTTCCCCTCCTTGTGTCCACATGTTCTCATTGAGAACTTGCAGTGTTTGGTTTTCTGTTCTTGTGTCAGTTTGCTGAGAATGATGGTTTCCAGCTTCATCCATGTACCTGCAAAGGACATGAACTCATCCTTTTTTATGACTGCATAGTATTCCATGGTGTATATGTGCCACATTTTCTTGATCCAGTCTATCATTGATAGGCATTTGGGTTGGTTCCAAGTCTTTGCTATTGTGAACAGTACCACAATAAACATATGTTTGCATGTGTCCTTATAATAGAAAGAGTTATAATCCTTTGGGTATATACCAAGTAATGGGATTGCTGGTAAAATTGTATTTCTAGTTCTAGATCCTTGAGGAATTGCCACACTGGTTAGAAGGAATCAATATTGTGATAATGGCCATATTACCCAAAGTAATTTATAGATGCAATGCTATCCCCATCAAGCTACCATTCTTTCTTCACAAAATTGGAAAAAAATACCTTAAACTTCATATGGAATAAAAAAAGAGCCCATATGGCCAAGATAATCTTAAGCAAAAAAACAAAAAACAAAGAAGCAAAAAAAACAAAGCTGGAGGCATCATGCTACCTGACTTCAAACTATACTACAAAGCTACAGTAATCAAAACAGCATGGTACTGGTACCAAAAAAGAGATATAGGCCAAGGGAACAGAGCAGAGGCCTCAGAAATAATGCCATACATCTACAACCGTCTGATCTTTGACAAACCTGACAAAAACAAGCAATGGAGAAAGGATTCCCTATTTAATAAATGGTGCTGGGAAAACTGGCTAGCCATGTGCAGAAAGCTGAAACTGGATCCCTTCCTTACACATTATACAAAAATTAACTCCAGATGGATTAAAGATCTAAACGTAAGACCTAATACCATTAAAACACTAGAAGAAAACAGGCAATACCATTCAGGACATAGTTGTGAGCAAAGAGTTCATGAGTAAAACACCAAAATCAAAGACAATAAAAGCCATAATAGACAAGTGGGATCTAATTAAACCAAAGAGCTTATGCAGAGCAAAAGAAACTATCATTAGAGTGAATGAGCAACCATCAGACTGGGAAAAAATTTTTGCAATCTACCCATCTGTCACAGGGCTAATATCCAGAATGTACAAACAACTTCAACAAATTTCCGAGAAAAAGCAACCCCATCAAAAAGTGGGCAAAGTATATGAACAGAAAATACTCAAACGAAGACATTTATGCAGCCCACAAACATATGAAAGAAAGCTCATCATTACTGCTCATTAGAGAAATGCAAATCAAAACCACTTTGAAACACCATCTGACACCAGTTAGAATGGCGATCATTAAACAATCAGGAGACAATAGATGCTGGAGAGGATGTGAAGAAATAGGAACAGTTTTACACTGTTGGTGGGAGTGTAAATTAGTCTTGTATGATTTTTTTAAATGAATACAAATCAGTAATTAGAAATAATTACAAATACAATCATTACAAATGTATGTTAATGGGCACACAATTTATAAAATATAGTTGTTGCTGTGACAACATAATAAGGAGGAGGGACAGAAATAAAAGCAGAATTTTTGTATGCAATTAAAACCAAGTTGGTATCAATTCTAAGTAGAGTGTTATACATATAATATATTAACTATAATCCTTATGGTAACCATAACATATTGTATGATGTTTCATTTTAAGGAAACTATTATAATAAAACAACCCTTTTATAAATATTCAGATATTCAACATTTATGTTTATTCTCACATTTTTTGTTTCTTTTATCTCCTTATCCTCATTCTTGACTTTTACTTATTCTTCTCTCAGCTTTTCCTTTTTCAAACTTGTTTGAAACCATTTACTTGATTCTGTTGTTTTGGTTTTTCATTTTGTATTTAATAATCCCATTCTTTATTCAACTTGCCTCAGTTGCTCTCATCTAAAGTAATTTATTAAAGAGAATTGAAGGAAGTAAAAGGTTTTTGGCTCAGGGGCCAAGACTATTTTTATTATGTCTTAATTCATTATCAGTTTGAGACATCTGTTGATATCACTCTACAAACATTTTGTTCTGCAACAATTGTATATTGGTATATAGTTGTAATAAATAATACAGAGAAATCACATGTGCCCTTTACTTAATTTCCCCTAGTAGTAATATTTTATAAAGCTACCATCCAATATCACAACCAGGATTTTTACATTGTTGCAGTAAAGATACAGAATATTCCATTCTGACAGCATTCCTCTCCTTACCATTAAATAGCCACACACACTTTCCTCCTGCCCCAACCCATTATCCATGGCAACTAATAATCTCTTTTCCATTTGTATAATTTTTTGTTCAATAATTTTATTTAGATGGGAGTCACACAGTCATACAGTGGGTAAACTTTTGTGATAAGCTGTTTCACTCAGCATAATTCTCTGGAGATTCATCTAGAGCCATAAGGAGTTTATTATTTTTTATTGCTGAGTAGTATTTTGAGGTATGGGCATATTACAGTTTAATCATTTAACCATTGAATAATTTATTAAGTTTTCAGTTTGGGGCTTTTATGTGCATGATAAAAATTTTCTACAGACTTGTGTACAGACTACTATATGACATAAGTTTTCATTTCTCTAGGATAATAGCCCAAGGATGCAATTGCTGGGTCATATAGTAGTTACTTTTTTAGTTTTGTAAGAGGCTTCCAAGTTACTTCCTAGAATGAATTTATCATTTTATGTTCTCAACATCAATGTACAGTAGTACCTCCCTCATCTTCAGTTTCTCTGTCTATGGTTTTAGTTACAGTATGCTGTTGTCCAAAAATATTAAACAATTTATAAGTTTTAAATTGCATGCCATTCTGAGTAGCATGATGATACCTTGCTTTATTGCTGTTTTTTCCTGCTTGAAATGTGATTATACCTTTCTTTAATGTATTCATGATGTATATGCTACCTACTGGTCAGTAACTTTGTAACAGTCTTAATTATCAAATTTAAAAAAAAGACATATGGTATAGTAAGCCCAAGAATAACATGGAAGTTAAAGGTGTCAACATCTGTGCATCAAATGTTTACATGTAACATTTTACTCTCTCAAAACTTAACTGCTGTTGACCAAAAGCCTTAACATAAATAGTCAAGTAACACATATTTTTATATGTATTATATACTGCAATGTTACCATAAAGTAAGCTATATAAAGTGTTACTAAGAAAAACATGGAGAAAATGTATTCATATTTACTACTTACTATTCTCTAAGTAGAAGTTGATTATCATAAAGATCATCATTCATGCCACCTTCACATTGAACAGGCTGAGGATGAGGCACAACAAAGTAATTGATCTTCCCATCTGAGGGATGGCAGAGGCAGAAGAAAATTTATAGACCAGTGGATGCATGCACTTCAAGCACATATTGTCCAAGAGTCAACTATATTATAGGATCTGGTACTATCCACAGTTTTCGGGGTCTTGAAATGAATCATCTGCAAATAAGGTGGTGGGGGGGCTACTGTGCAAGTGGTCCAGTTTTTTGATATTTGCAACACATTATGTTTTAGCCATTCTGATAGATGTGCAGTCATATTTCATGGTGATTGTCATTTGAATTTTCCCAGTAACTAGTAATGTTCAAAATCTTTTTCTTTTCCTTGAATTTTCCTTCACCTGTGAATGATTTAAAACTCTGTTGATTAGTTTCCAAGTGTTTGTGTATTTTATTGTTTTCTTTCTTTTATTTACTTTTAGTTTGATTCCATTATTGTCAGGGAACTTGTTCTGTATGATTTTAAATTTGCTGAAGTTGATTTTACGGAAGACCAAGATACATTCTATCTTGTTATGTGTTCCCTTGCACTTGAGAGTATGTATTCTGCTGTTTTTGAGTGTAGCGTTCTTTAAAATTTGAATTGACTGGATTGCATGGTGACTTCGTTCAATTTTTCTATACCCTTCTGATATTCTATTTAGCCGACTATCAATTGTTGATAGAAGGATGTTGAAATCTCCAACTGGTGGATTTGTCTATTTAAACCTTTAGTTCTATGGGCTTTTGTGTCATTTATTTATCAGCTATGTTGTTTTATACATAAACATACGGGATTCCTATGTGTTCTTCCTGGATTGCCCCTTTTATCCCTATATATTGTCCTTCTCTGTCTCTGGTAATTTTGTTTGTTCCAAAATCTATGTTACGTGATATTAATATAGCAACACCTACCATAATTTGTTTACACAATATGTTTTTATATTATTTACTTTAAATATGTATATACATTGCATATGGAGTGAGCTTCTTATACCCCACGAAGAATTGGGTCTTTTTTTTTGTACTTTAGTTTCTGGGGTACATGTGCAGATCATGCAGGATTGTTGCATAGGTACATACATGGCAAGGTGGTTTGCTGCCTTCATCCTCCCATCACCTGCTATTTCTCCCCTCATTATCCTTCCCCAGCCTCCCAACCCCCATTGTCCCTCCCCTAGTCAGCCCCCCAACCGATTGCAGTGTGTGATGTTCCCCTCCCTGTGTCCACGTGTTCCAATTGTTCAACACCTGCCTATGAGTGAAAACATATGGTGTTTGGTTTCCTGTTCTTGTGTCAGTTTACTGAGAATGATGGTTTCCAGATTCATCCGTGTCCCTATGAAGGATATCAACTCCTTTTTTTATGGCTGCATAGTATTCCATGGTGTATATGCACCATATTTTCTTTATCCAGTCTGTCGATGATGGACATTTGGGTTGCTTCCAAGTCTTTGACATTGTAAAGAGTGCCACAATGAAGATACATGTGCTTGTGTCTTTATAATACAACAATTTATAATTCTATGGGTATATACTCAGTAATGGGATTGCTGGGTCAAATGGAATTTGTATTTCTAGGTCCTTGAGGAATTGCCACACTGTCTTCCACAATAGTTGAACTAATTTATACTCCCACCAACAGTGTAAAAGTGTTCCTATTTCTCCACATCCTCTCCAGCAACTGTTGTCTCCAGATTTTTTAATGATTGCCATTCTAACTGGTGTGAGTTGGTATCTCAATGTAGTTTTGATTTGCATTTCTCTAATGAAGAGTGATGATGAGCATTTTTTCATATGTTTGCTGGCCCCATCAATGTCTTCTTCTGTAAAGTGTCTGTTCATATCCTTCACCCACGTTTGAATGGGGTTGTTTGTTTTTTTCTTGTAAATCTGTTTTAGTTCTTTGTAGATTCTGGATATTAGCCCTTTGTCAGATGGGTAGATTGCAAAAATTGTTTCCATTCTGTTGGTTGCTGGTTCCCTCTAATGATTGTTTATTTTGCTGTACTGAAGCTCTGGAGTTTAATTAGATCCCATTTGTCTATTTTGGCTTTTGTTGCCATTGCTTTTGGTGTTTTAGTCATGAAGTCCTTGTCTATGCCTATGTCCTGAATGCTTTTGCCTAGGTTTTCTTCTAGGGTTTTTATGGTGTTAGGTGTTATGTTGAGATCTTTAATCCAGCTGGAGTTAATTTTATTGTAAGGTGTCAGGAAGTGGTCCAGTTTCTGCTTTCTGCACATGGCTAGCCAATTTTTGCAACACCATTTATTAAACAGGGAATCCTTTCCCCTTGCTTATTTTTCTCATGTTTGTCAAAGATCAGATGGTTGTAGATGTGTGGAGTTGCTTCGGAGGCCTCTGTTCTCTCTGTTTTGGTACCAGTACCATGCTATTTTGATTACTGTGGCCTTGTAGTATAGTTTGAAGTCAGGCAGCATGATGCCTCCAGCTTTGTTCTTTTTGCCTAGGATTGTTTTGGCTACTCAGGATCTCTTTTGGTTCCATATGAAGTTTGAAGAGGTTTCTTCCAGTTCTGGGAATAAGGTCATTGGCAGCCAAATGGGGATACCATTTAATCTATAAGTTACTTTGTGTAGTATGGCCTTTTTCACAATGTTGATTCTTCCCAACCATGAGCATGGGATGTTTTTCCATCTGTTTGTGTCCTCTCTTATTTCCTTGAGCAATGGTTTGTAGTTCTCCTTGAAGATGTCCTTTACATCCTTTGTTAGTTTTATTCCTAGGTATTTTATTATCTTTGTAGCAATTGTGAACGGGAGTTCACTTTTGATTTGGCTCTCTTTCTGTTATTGGTGTATAGAAATGCTTGTGGTTTCTGCACATTGATTTTGTATCCTGAGACTTTGCTGAAGTTGCTTATCAGTTTCAGGAGATTTTGGGCTGAGATGATGGGGTCTTCTAAATATACAATCATGTCGTCTGCAAATAGAGACAATTTGGCTTCCTCTTTTCCTAATTGTATACCCTTTATTTCTTTTTCTGATTGCTCTGGCTAGAACTTCCATTACTATATTGAATAGAAGTGGTAAGAGAGGGCATCCTTGTCTTGTGCCAGATTTCAAAGGGAATGCTTCCAGTTTTTGGCCATTCAGTATGATATTGGCTGTGGGTTTGTTGTAAATAACTTTTATTATTTTTTGATATGTACCCTCAATACCTAGTTTATTGAGGGTTTTTTGCATAAATGGCTGTTGAATTTTGTCAAAGGCCTTTCTGCATCTATTGAGATAATCATGTGGTTTTTGTCTTTGGCTTTGTTTATGTGACGGATTACATTTATGGACTTGCATATGTTGAACCAGCCTTGCATCCCTGGGATGAAGCCTACTTGATCATGATTAATAAGCTTTTTTATTTGCTGTTGCATTCTGTTTGCAAGTACTTTATTGAAGATTTTTGTGTTGATGTTCATCACGGATATTGGTCTTAAGTTTTTCTTTTTTTTTTAGTTGTGTCTCTGATCAGTTTTTGTATTAGGATGATGTTGGTCTCATAAAATGAGTTGCAGAGGATTCCCTCTTTTTGTATTGTTTGGAATAGTTTCAGAAGGAATGATACCAGCCCCTCTTTGTACATCTGGTAGAATTTGGCTGTAAACACGTCTGGACCTGGGCTTTTTTTAGTTGTTAGGTTATTAATTGCTGCCTCAGCTTCAACTCTTGTTATTGGTCTATTCAGGGATTCAACTTCTTCCTGGTTTAGTCTTGGGAGAGTACAAGTGTCTAGGAATTTATACATTTCTTCCAGATTTACTTGTTTGTGTCCATAGAGTTGTTTGTAGTAATTTCTGATGGTAGTTTATATTTCTATGGAATCAGTGGTGATATCCCCTTTATCATTTTTTATTGCATCTATTTGATTCTTCTCTCTTTTCTTTTTTATTAGTCTGGCTAATGGTCTATCCATTTTGCTGATCTTTTCAAAAAAACAGCTCCTGGATTTGTTGATTCTTTAAAGGGTTTTTTTGGTATCTCTATCTCCTTCAGTTCTGCTCTGATCTTAGTTATTTATTTTCTTATGCTAGTTTTTGAGGTTTTTCATCTTGCTCCTCTAACTCTTTCAATTTTGATGATAGCGTGTTGATTTTGGACTTTTCCTTGCTCCTCATGTGGGCATTTAGCACTATGAATTTCCCTCTAGACACTGCTTTAAATGTGTCCCAGAGATTCTGGTATATTGTGTGTTCATTCTCGTCGGTTTCGAAGAACATCTTTATTTCTGCCTTCATTTCATTATTTATCCAGTTTACATTCAGGAGCCAGTTGTTCATTTTCAATGAAGTTGTGTGGTTTTGAGGTAGTTTCTTAATCCTGAGTTCTAATTTCATTGCACTGTGGTCTGAGAGACTGTTTGTTATGATTTCCGTTCTTTTGCATTTGCTGAGGAATGATTTACTTCCAATTATGTGGTCAAATTTAGAGTAGGTGAAATGTGGTGCTGAGAAGAATGTATATTCTGTGGATTTGGAGTTAAGAGTTCTGTAAATGTCTATTAAGTTCACTTGGTCCAGATCTGCATTCAAGTATTGGATTTACTTGTTAATTTTCTGTCTCGTTGATCTGTCTAATATTGACAGTGGAGTGTTAAAATCTCCCACTATTATTGTGTGGGAGTCTAAGTCTCTCTGTAGGTCATTAAGGACTTGCATTATGTATCTAGGTGCTCCTGTATTGGGTGCATATGTATTTAGGATCATTAGCTCTTCTTGTTGTATTGATCCTTTTACCATTATTTAATGCCCTTCTTTGTCTCATTTGAATTTTGTTAAAGTCCATTTTATCAGAGACCAACATTGCCGCCCCTGCTTTTTTTTTTTTTTTTTGCTCTCCATTTGCTTGGTAAATCTTCTTCCATCCCTTTATTTTGAGTCTATGTGTGTCTTCGCACATGCGATGGGTTTCCTGAAAACAGCACACTGATGGTTCTTGGGTTTTTATCCCATTTGCCAGTCTGTGTCTTTTGATTGGGGCATTTAGTCCATTTACATTTAACGTTAATATTGTTATATGTGAATTTGATCCTGCCATTTTACTACTGGTTGGTTGTTTTGCCATTTGGTTGGCATAATTTCTTTGTTGCATCATTGGTCTTTACCATTTGGTTCTTTTTTGCAGTGGTTTGTACTGACTTTTCCTTTCTGTATTTAGTGCTTCCTTCAAGAGCTCTTGCAGAGCAGGTTTGGTAGCAACAAAATCTCTCAGCAATTGTTTGTCCATAAAGGATTTCATTTCTTCTTCACTTATAAAGCTTAGTTTGGCTGGATATCAAATTCTAGGTTGAAAGTTATTTTCTTTAAGGCTGTTGAATATTGGCCCCCACTCTATTCTGGCTTGTAGGGTTTCTGCTGAGAGATCTGCTGTCAGTCTGATGTGCTTCCCTTTGTGGGTGACCCGACCTTTCTCTCTGGCTGCCCTTAGTATTTTTTCCTTCGTTTCAACCCTGGTGAACCTGATGATTATGTGCCTTTGGGTTGCTCTTCTAGTGGGGTATTGTTGTGGTGTTCTCTGCATTTCCTGTATTTGAATGTTGGCCTGCCTTGCTCGGTTGGGAAAGTTCTCCTGGATAATATCCTGGAGAGTGTTTTCCAGCTTGAATTCATTCTCCCCATCATCTTATGGTATATCGATCAGGCATAAATTAGATCTTTTCATGTAATCCCATATTTCTTGAAGGCTTTGTTCATTTCTTTTCACTTTTTGTTCTCTTTTCTTGCCTTCTCATTTTATTTCATTAATTTGATATTCAGTCTCTGATATCCTTTCTTCTGCTTGATCTATTCAGCTATTAAAACTTGTGTATGCTTCATGAAGTTCCTGTGCTGTGTTTTTCAGCTCTATCAAGTTGTTTATGTTCTTCCCTAAGCTGCTTATTCTAGTTAGCATTTCGTCTAACCTTTTTTCAAGGTTTTAGTTTCTTTGCATTGGGATAGAACATGTTCCTTCAACTCAGAGAAGTTTGTTATTACCCACCTTCTGAAGCCTGCTTCTGTCAATTCATCACATTTATTCTCCATCCTTCTTTGTTCCCTTACTGGTGAGGAGTCGTGATCTTGTGGTGGTGGAGAGACGTTCTGGTTTTTGATGGTGTCATTCTTCTTGCACTGGTTTCTCCTTATCTCTTGGATTTATGTAGTTTTGATCTCAGGTAGCTGCTTGGGGAGACAGCCTTTCCTTTGTCTGCCTGCAGAGGCACTGCTGGGCTGCCACCGATTCAGTGGAGCTGCATTTACTCAAGAAAATTAGGCTGGCTTCTGCAATGGAGGCTTCCCTTCTGCCTGTCAAGCTGGATTGTTCCTGGTGGCTCGCTCTCTAACTGACATTCTGGGTGCCTAATTCTGGAGTGAGAGATTTTTGGTCTGCTGGGCTTTGTGTATTGTGGGGACCCGTCCTGCCATTTGAGCTGTTTCCCTGTGTTTCATTTCCCTTCTTACTGGGGGTCGGGTAGCTCCTTCCCACTGACTTTTTGGCTTTCTCGGTGTCAGCCAGTGCATCTGCCTAGATCTATGCTGACTGCCCCAGCACCAGCTGAAGTTGCTGTTCTGCCCTGTTTAGGCAGCATGCTAAGGCTTTTCAGCCTTGGAAAGATCTCCTGTTCTGTGGGTTGTAGAGGGTTCGCGTAGAGTGTGGACCAAAGTCTCAGAGAGGCAGATCCCCCGGTCCTCCAGTTGGTTACACGCTCCTCCTGGGTGGGGCAGTGCCTCACCTTGCCGCAACCTGCCATTTTTGGTTTATACCCACTGTCCAACTAGACCCACAAAATGAACCTGGTACCTTGTTTGGAATTGTGAAGACCACTCGGCTTCTGCGTCTCTCTCGCTGGGAACTGCTTTCCGGAGCTGCCTCTTATTCGGCAATCTTGGGATCCCCCCGGGTCTTGTTTTTTTTAACCTATACTTGCCAGTTTCTTCACCTCCAAGTTTGGAATATTTAAAGCTGAAAAGAAAACACAAGAAAGCTGTATATATGCCTTACCTTGTGTCCCAACAAACTCTACGAGTGTCCTCCCTTCTCTCCTAATTCAGAAACTCTTTTTGTTTATTTCATAAATAATTTACAGGATTGTAAATCTATTTACCATGTGGAATAAAGAAAGATATATCTGCTCCATCTTCTTAGTAGTGAAAGAATATTTTGATTTTTTTGAAAAAATATTTTATTTTAGTGATGGTGGAAAAAAAAAAAAAAAACCTGTCTTTTATTTTATTGTTCTAAAATAAGTTTTCTAGAGAGCACATGTCTTCTGTGATATCAGGTCAACTTACAGAAAAGAAAAAAAAGATGGTTTATAGGACATAAATATTTGTCGTTGGGGTACGAGATCAAGCAATACTCTATCATCCCAAATGCTCTGAAGCACACATGCAGAGGCATATCTTTAGAATGGCCTTCTTCCAGGTAGGAGGCATTGGTCTATCAATATTGGGAAACTGAAACCATGTGTGGTTTAAATCTAATTGCAAGTGGTTGTCATAACAAAAGTCAAAAATAAGCTGTCATGAGTTTTTTGATAGTTCAACAACGTCATTAAGAATCTAAGTTTTTCTTATCTTCTACTCTGAATTACCAGAGTATACCTTTTCACCTTTGTGACTGCAAACTGACCAACTTTGTGACTGAAAACTGCTCTGGCCATATCATCACACTATGTTCAAAGGCAGGAATTAAGAGCAAAGGTTGTAAGATAAGACCATTCATCTCACATATCTCTCTCCCTTTGATGGGAAAAAAGATCTTCAACAAAACATTTCTAGCCAACTGGCATAACAACTAATTAATCAGAACTGAACTGAATTCCAGCTGTACAGAAAGCTCAGGAAATTTAGAAGTTAGATATTTATATCACATGTAGCCATTCTGGTGTCATATTGGTGACTTATAGAGAACATTAAGAGGAGAATCTTTATACTGTTTTTTTGTGGAGGTAATTTCATGGCATTGGAGTAGCAGCAAGAATCTGGATCTTACTGAAAGAAAAAATGCCTTGGAGAGAAAAATACTGGGAGGTTCGCTTGCAAAACATAGTTTAAACAGTCAATAATATGTACTTGCAACATTTATGATAACTAAAAGCCCAACATAATGCTAATGTAACATGTTTAATGCCTCATTTTACTAAGACTTCAGCTCATGTCTTTATTAGTATTTCTGAATGACTGTGAATTAGTACAAAGTCCAGTGTCACCAAAGCAATTTAATAATTATGTTTTTGAATGTCTACACCAATGTCCGCAAAGAGACACTGAGATGAAAACTGTCTCATAGTCAGCATTTCCAATATGTTATTACATTTTACAGTAAAACCTAGTCCCACCATAATTTCTAAGAAAATGATTTTCTGGGCTTGAAAACAATTTGGCAAATTTTTTAGATTATCTTAGTCTTTAGAGATTCACTAGACACATACTATAAGTTCTGATAAATCCCAAAGTTAAGAAAGACAACTTTATATTCATTTAACCCTGTATTTTCTAAGTATGTATCACTTCTCTCACAATTAAACCTATATATAATATGTAGAAACTGCATTCTAGAAAATGTATTCTGAAAAACATAGTCTCTGTCATGAATAAACTGTTCTAGAGATAAAAAGTTCTCCTGGCTAAATTTACCTAATCTCATTGTCTTTGATATCCCAAACAGCCTAAGTCCCTTGAATATCCTATCCTAGAATATTTGTATCACTAATGGTGATTCCACATATTGCTATTTTCAAAGGTCTGTTCTATTCTTTTGTCTGATGATAATAACCTTGTGATTTAGGTTGTATTATTATAATTGCCAACTTATAGATGAAGACAATCAGGGAGACCAAATTATTCATTTGCTTATGCTCAACTCAGTGATGCAGCTGCAAATAGGACTTAAGTTTAAATGTATTCTCAACAGCCTGCTACTGGCTATTGAGCGCATTATTTCAGGTGTTTGAGCCAAGGTTTTCTCAGCTACAGATGAAAGATGATGATGACGAATCAAATAGCTGACACTTGGTAACCATTTAATGAAGGCATGGAGATTATCATTATCATTAGTATACTATCATGATTACCATATTCATGAGTGCTCGGCAACTGTATCTTAAAGAGTGTAAAATTCATTTGGTTCAGTGGAAAGATTTTATTTCTATGTTTATATTCCAACTAATACCTGGCTCATGCATAATCTACATGGTCAATAATAACCTCCACAAAAGTTTTCACAGACTTAATCATGCCTTTTGTTTTGACACACTACCTTTTAATAATCTTTTTGCTCAGTGTAGACTTCTATTCCATTACTTGTTTATCTAAACAGCTGGTATTTATCCTTCCAAATACATATTAAATGCCCTTTTCATTTTGAAATTTTAATTTTACTTTCCAGTGCTAAATTAGTTACTCTCCTCTCTGGGTTCTCACCCATATTTTACCGTGAATATTGTATTGCACTTTTCTATTTACATCTCTGTTTCTCCACCGTATTGCAGACTTCTTGAGAGCGTAGGCCGTGGTTTATTCACAGCTGCATTTGCAATGTGTGGCAACATACTGGGCACATGGCAGGTCCGTCACATGACGTGTTATATGGTCTACCATAATATATGCTTGAAAAAATGTTGATAAAATCTTTTCCTGATTTATTAAACATATACTTTCAGAATTTTTTAAAAGGACATAATAGAAGGTGACTATAATTATCACTAACTGGGAAATATAGTTTAAGTAACTTCTATAAAAATAGTTTAAGTAAGTTCTATAAAAATAGTTTAAGTAACTTCTATTCTTAAACTATACTAGATTATTCATAAAATCAGTTAAAAATTACTCATATGGCTTAAATAAGGAGTATACTGCTGGAGTATCCGCTTAGATATTTCTATCAGTGGCAACTGTGGTAGCAAAAAGTGTGTGTGATTTCTTTTGTTTCTTATCTTTTGTTGTCTTGGTAATGTATGTGGATATTTTTATTCTCTGCATGGAAATTTTATCATTATCACTTAAACTATTTCTTCTACAAATTTGTGTGAACTTTCTCACAGGTTAAGTACAGATTAGTTGTAGAATAGTGAGCTAAGAAAACTACTTGCAGTTCTTTATGGCCAAAAATATGCTTCCTTCTGTCTTGGAAATGTTTTTAAAAGTGCCATATCTTTTTGTCCTTTATTTAAAGGCTATCTGAAATCCTATGAGTTACAAGGTAACACTGCATGTGTTTCTAAAAATGCACTTTCTGGAAGGTAGCTGACTTCTTGAGATATCTTTATAGATTGAATATGTAGCGTTCAAAATGTGAAATACTTTTTGAATACAGCTAGATAGTTGTGATTCTGATTTTAGAGTTGCCATCAGTGTGGCCTCTGAGATTTTTAAAGTTTCAAATTGACCTTGATGTGTAGCTGTTGAGTGGCTGTTTCATGGTATTCCCTCTGACCTGGACCTGGGAAGAAACTTTTAAATATGGGTTATGTGCTCAAATAAGATATGCACATTGCCATCAATATTTTGGTATACTTATTGTTTTTAAATATACAGGTACTCATCTCTATTTTCTGTGAAATCCAGGATCTTGCCGTCACTCCACTGCCATCAAATTAACTCTATAAAAATGGGGGATACATATTCTTCTGTTTATATTCTCTATACCTCATCTGTATGCCATCAGAATGACTATATGTGATTTAAATATATAACTTCTAAATTTTATTTACTGAAACTTAAAACGGTGTTTTTAAGGCCAATACCTGTAACAATAAGTTTGAATTCTGATGTCATTGAGATTTGACTCATTCCTGTATTATTTCATACAATATTTAATACAGTGCTACTTTAATTCAGTTACTTTTAAGGCCAAAATTATATGAGAAGTAATAATAATGAAGTATAATGACAGTGATAGAATTTTTAAAAATGTGATTTTATTAATGTATAATATATTAAATATATGTCTTTTATAATTTCAAAATGGGAAGAAAGTCCCTAGTCTGAAAACAAAATGCCCTAAGCCAGGAGAAAAATAATCTGAGTTTATATTGTATTATTTTCTAGAAGAAAACATTTGCTTTGTGATAAGAAGAAACTTTCTCTCCCTCTTCAGCCTCTTGATCAAATCAAAATTTCAATTTCCAACTCCAGAATCAAGAAACCTAAAAAATATGTTTAAAATTGTCTGAAGGACACTAAACAAAAATTGGACAATTGCCCTATACTTACTGACCATTTTAAAATCAATTTTGTGTGTCATCTGTATACATTTGTCACATTTTAAAAATTTTAGTTTTCTCATTAATTTGCAGGAATATTTTTGTATACTTTAATACAAGTTCTTTCTGACATACATGTATTGCAAATGTTTTTCCTATTCTGTGGCTTCCCCCCAGCCTTTTTTTTTTGAGACAGACTCTCACTCTATTGCCAGGCTGGGGTGCAGTGGCGCGACCTTAGCTCACTGCAACCTCTGCCTCCTGGGTTCAAGTGATTCTTCTGCCTCAGCATCCCAAGTAGCTAGGACTATAGGCATGCACCACCACACCCAGCTAATTTTTTTTTGTACTTTTTGTAGAGACGTGATTTCATCATGTTGGCCAGGATGGTCTCGATCTCTTGATTTCGTGATCTGCCTGCCTCAGCCTCCCAAAGTGCTAGGATTACAGGTATGAGCCACCATACCCGGCTTGCAGCTTTCTTTTTAGTGTCTCATAGTGTCTTTAGTAATAACAATTTTGCATTTTCCTGTTCAATTTATCAATTATTTTGTTATGTTTACTGTTTCTATGTATGTAATAGTTGGAAGATAATTTTTCTTTTGCAAAATCTTGAAAATATTCTGCTATATTCTAGAATATGTATAGTTTAACTTTCATAATTCTGACTGTGATATATCTTGAGATACATTGTTATTTGTGTGTGTATTACAAAACTTGTTCTTCACAGAAAATTGAACATAATAACTGAAAACCCTGTTTTCAGACACTAGATAATAAATATATTAAGTGCAGCATGGTGTCCCTCAGCTCAGAAACACAAAGAGGTGTATATCCTGATTGCCTAGGCTTTCTGACTGTTGGCCCTTTCTGGATAATAGTATCAGAAAGAAGAATCCAAGGAGGACATAGTGGATTTGCTAATTTGAGGAGGCCACAGATTTGGAGATGTACGAACTGGCTGGAATTATTCAGGTTAAAATGCTGAGGAAAGAGCTACACAAAAATTATCCCAGAAATCTGCATGCAGTTTCCTTGAGTCACTGACTGAATGTCAATCCATAGATTGATAGGATCAAACTCTACAAAGCAGAAAATGTAAAAATAAAAAAATGATCTGCAGGCTAAAAAAAATTCCAAAAGCTAATTCTTAGGGCTTGGAATTGCTTGAGTTCCTATCAGGCAGGGTAGAGTCCTCAGTAATAACTTAAAGTATTTAGCAAAGACAATGGAAGGAGTACATCTTAAAAAAGGTATACACAACTTCAAGAGTAAAGGATACTTTAAAATTACCTTAACGATTCTTAAAAGTAAGCCACTAATGGACCAAACTGGTTAGCAAACAATAGCCAAAAATCTTTTTTTTTAATAACAAATCAAGCCTCTAAAGAAGGTAATGCTCACAATATCCAGTATCCAACTAAATTATTAGAAATGACAAGCAGTAAGCAAATATTACTCATAAGCAGGAGTGAATAGAAATAAAAGAAGAAGAATGACATGGTTAATAGAGGGAAAAGCATATGCCTACATTCATAGATGAAGAAAAAAAATACAAAATTCAACACCTATGTATAAAAAAAATTGATAGCAAAATAGAAATAGTAGGAAAATTCTTCAACATAAAAAGTTATTGAAAAAAACCTGCAGTTGTACAAATTGAAAAGAAAGAAAATTGTCATTATTTGCTGACAATACAATTTTAAAAATCATAATGAATAGACAAAATATCATATGAAATAGATAAAACAAGAAAGTCATGAGGAATACAAAAGAAGCTACTGGAATTAATAATTAACAAGATCACAGCATACAAGTCTAATATCTCAAAATCAATTGTGTTTGTATATAGCAACTAAAAACACCAGGGAAGTGCAACACAAAATACTATTTATAAAAGCTTCAGAGATGTAAAATTCTTAGAAATAAATGTAACAAATTACATTAAAAGCTTTTTAGTGAGAGCAAACAAAATTGCTAAAGGAGACCTAAATAAAGGTTGATAGGTTGGAAATTTCATTCTTGTTAAGATTTTGATTCACTTTCCAGTCTATCGTCGATGGGCATTTGGGTTGGTTCCTGGTCTTTGCTATTGTAAACAGTGCTGCAATGAACATTCGTGTGCACGTGTCCTTATAGTAGAACAATTTGTAATCCTTTGGATATATACCCAGTAATGGGATTGCTGGGTCAAATGGAATTTCTATTTCTATGTCCTTGAGGAATCGCCACACTGTCTTCCACAATGGTTGCACTAATTTACACTCCCACCAACAGTGTAAAAGTGTTCCTATTTCTCCACATCCTCTCCAGCATCTGTTGTCTCCAGATTTTTTAATGATGGCCATTCTAACTGGCGTGAGATGGTATCTCAATGTAGTTTTGATTTGCATTTCTCTGATGACCAGTGATGATGAGCATTTTTTCATATGTTTGTTGGCCTCACGTATGTCTTCTTTTGTAAAGTATCTGTTCATATCCTTTGCCCACTTTTGAATGGGCTTGTTAGATTTTTTCTTGTAAATCTGTTTTAGTTCTTTGTAAATTTTGGATATCAGCCGTTTGTCAGATGGGTAAACTGCAAAAATTTTTTCCCAATCTGTTGGTTGCCGATTCACTCTAATGATTGTTTCTTTTGCTGTGCAGAAGCTGTGGAGTTTGATTAGGTCCCATTTGTCTATTCTGGCTTTTGTTGTCAATGCTTTTGGTGTTTTGGTCATGAAGTCCTTGCCTACACCTATGTCCTGAATGGTTTTGCCTAGATTTTCTTCTAGGGTTTTTATGGTGTTAGGTCTTATGTTTAAGTCTTTAATCCATCTGGAGTTAATTTTAGTGTAAGGTGTCAGGAAGGGGTCCAGTTTCTGCTTTCTGCACATGGCTAGCCAGCTTTTCCAACACCATTTATTGAACAGGGAATCCTTTCCCCATTGCTTGTTTTTGACTGGTTTGTCAAAGATCAGATGGTTGTACTTTCAATTAGTTGTCAAGCTCAAAGCAATCACACTGAAAATTTCAGCAGGCTTCCTTATATAAGTTGAATATCCAATTTTAAAATGTATTTGAAAATGGAAAGGGCCTTAAACAATTTTGAAAAAGAATTGCTACCTCAATTCAAGAATTATTTTAAAAGCTGCAGTTATCAAGACAGCATAGTATAGTATATATTGAACACATAGGCTAAAGGAGCAGCATAGAAAATCTAGAAATAGACTCACACATACAGTTTCTTGATAATATGAATAGAATAATTCAGAAGACTGAAGATACCAAATATTGGTATGGATATGAAGAAACTAGACCTCTCATACATTCCTTCTGAATATAGCAGTCAGTCCAAAAGTTGACAATAAAACTGTTTGCCAGTTTCTCATAAAGGTTAAAACATAATTACCATATGACCCTATAATTCTACTCTTAGGCATTCACTAATCAAAGTAAAAATAATTGGCTACACAAAACTTGTAAATGAATGTGTACATAACAATTGTATTCTTAAGTTTCAAAAAGTAGAAAAAAAATATTCATCACGTATCCATTCAGATTTTTTATTCTGACTGGAATTCCCTTTATATTCTCTCTCGGTAGCTTCTTTCAATTCTTAATTTTTGAAATGTGTCATTTCCTTTAAAGCCTTTTTTTTAAAGCCACTCTACCCTACTCATCCTCATCCAGACTTCTCCCAGAACTCCATTTCCATGTTATCTATCACTTTATGTTGAAGCATAATAAAGATCTTTATCTCATGTGTTTTTCTCTTCATATAAACTTTTTTACAATAGAGACTGTTTTCTTCTTTATCCTGGACCTAAGTAAGTACCTGACACCTAGTTGACATCTAATATTTATTGATCTAAACTAAATATACTGATATAATGGGATAAAATTTGGAGATGTTCACCCATTTTATTTTTCACCTTCCAGTCCTCTTGCTCCCTTTCCAATACCAGACAGATTTTTAACTCTTTGTGTATTGTCTCAAGGAAGGGATGTGTGAAGTTAGAAATAAGACACCACCTAAATATATTCCCCAGAGCTGAAACAGAATTTGCATTCTATTGGAAAAATATCTTGCCCAGAAGCATTAGGAAAAATCGTGCTTCTATCCCATTCTTAAGCATCCAAAAGAGATTAGAAGGCAATTAGTTTTGGCAGAACAGAAAAGAAAAGGGACCAAAACAGAGAGGTCTGTCCCCATTTCTTAAGTGTGCTGACAACCAACAAAACCACGCAGAAATCTATAAAATAGAGCAAAGGAACCCTTGTCAGGATGGCTATGAGGAACATCTACTAACTTTCACAAAAATTCTGGTATCCCCAAAGTAGCAGATGAAACACAGAGAATTTCAGAACAGCAAGTGTTAGAAGACGATCATCAATGTCTCTAGAAATATCATGGACAGCTGAACAAAAGCTAGAAGTTTACCACCAAGTCCTTTGAAATAATTTAGTGCCCTAGAAAAGTGACATAAGCTTGTCAGTGTGGGAAATCTTCCCCAAAATTTGAGATTAATTTTCCCATCAGCTTAATAGAGTAGGGACTTAAAACAGAAATTAGGCACATGTATACATGGCAAAGATCAATGTTTTACATGCGTATGTTGCAATATCATTAAGATTAACACAAAATGAAGATGCATTATCTCTATCAAGCCACCAGAGGCGTATTATTTTAAAATATAGAAAGATTATTTCTTGGTCTTGGGAGAATCACATTTATTTGCTATGTGTTTTGTAACTCAAAACAATAAATTTTGTTTCTATATGTTGATACTGCAGTATGCTTATTTCATTTTTCTTTTTTAAGTTAAACTTTGAAGGAAGGCTTACGATACCATAGTGGAAAAATGAGACACAAATGACAATTTTTAATGTGCTGTAAAATCTTTCTACATGCTGTCCTCATCCAACCCATAGCTAGTGAATGCCCCAGGCCTCAGACTGAAAGGGTTAAGCAGTAGAATGTTAGATGAAACATTCCAGGAAATCATTTTCTGAATAAATGAACATACTTGGTAAATATCATGTAAAAGTAGATCTTATAGCAGAGAACTAATTTGCAAATAACCTTGGGAGATTATAGTCAGGCTCTAAATCAGGGGTTTTCTTATTTAGATATCAGTCTGTAGCCTGTTAAGAACCAGGCTATATAGCAGGAGGTAAGTGGCAGGTGAACGGTCATTAGCGCCTGAGCCCTGTATCCTGTCAGATTAGCCATGTTATTATATTCTCATAAGAACACAAACCTTATTGTGAATTGTGCATGTGAGGGATCTAAGTTGCATGCTCCTAATGAGAATCTAATGCCTAGTGATCTGATGTGGAACAGTTTCATCCCAAAACTATCCTCCCACTCCACTCCAGTACCTGGTGCCAAAAAGGTTGGGTACCACTCTTCCAAACGGAAAAAATGAGTGAAGTATATGATGGTTTTATTTGCTCCTCAAAAATTTGCCTGCAGACTAGTTTGCTCTACTTCTTATAGGTTATAATTAAATTCAATGTTCACAATGGATTTTGTGTGGTCATTAGTGCACTATTCAGGACTTCTTATATGAGGATATCCAAAAGCAAAAGAGAATTTTCAAAAAGCCTTCAATAAAGATAAGTTTATAAAGTCAGGTGAAAGATCATCATGTTGGGTTATTACTAGTCTTATGGAAGCCCTAGAAATCAAGTATTACCACCAAGAGAATTTTTATTTTTCTTAAAACTATAACTTAATATGTGAAGCATAGAGATTGATTAATTCCTATCTTTCCAATTTGGAGAAGAAAAGTTATTGAAAGAATAGGTAACAGCTTTCTCAGGTATAAATTCTGGTTTGTATTTGATTAAGCAAGACTTATCATTAACAGAGAATGATCATTTACAATGAGAAAAAGTTGGAGAATGAAGTTTAGCCATGTGTCTATAATCCAAAAAAATTGTATTCAATTAAAAAATGTGTAGAAAATGTAACTATAAGTCTCAAGTGAATAACTTTTCAGGCTGGTTAGTAGCCAAGAGATCTACAGGGCTTTAGGCTTAATGCCTTCAGAAAATTACATATGAAGTTTATGGTAGCTGACCCCAGGTATATATTTCTATATATACACATACATATACACATACTCACAAATATATATATATATATATATATATATATATATATATATATATAAACAACTGAGCAATAAGAGAGCACTTCATATTTGTTGCATCTAAGGTAATGTTACATCTGTTCATGCCCATTTTGCTGGAATTTCTACATCCTCCACAAGTCCTGCTGTTTGAACAATATGTTCTCCTGTGTATGTAGCCAACTCCATTTGGCAAGCAGTGGCTCTGGCCATCTGCAATTGATGCATAGCTAGTTTTGTTAATCACTCCCAATGGCATTTTGTACACTTTTTTTTTTCATTTTCAATTAATTGGTCCCAGGTCATTTCATCTTGCAGGGAGCTGCATTTACAGGTAGCTAATACAACTAAGAGGACTGACACAAGCTGCTGGATACCTGGCCAATAAGCACATTACCAGAACAAGTATAGTCTATTAAAGGGCTTTGTGCTGAGCTAAAATGAAATTCCAAAGCATTAACTGGGTCTTGTATTATCCTCAAACAGCAGAAAGACTCAACTGTATCCTAAGCACATTAAGAGGTACCTACATTCTTGAGCCAGATGACCTTCTTCTTTGTCAATTGTCTAATAATCATCAAACATGAGAGTATGCACTCACAGAAATATGAGTGAGGAGAGAGCAATATATTTGTTTGACATATACATCATCACACAGAAAATTCATTTGTACCTCTATTTTGGATTTCTGCATTTGGTCTTTTAATATTTACAGTCACATGATCCTTAAGGGTTGATTCTGGTTTGCTTCCTCATAGTCTTTGAAGACATTGTAATTTATCAGTGATCAGATGGGTAAAAACTGGAAAAGCAAGACATGGCCAGAAAGGTGTGAACATACAAAGGATAATACAAAATGAAAACTTTGCATTTTTCATGTTACAAGAAATTGTTCAATTATAAAGAAGGATCATGGTTATAACTCGTTGACTAGTTGCAACAAAACTTTATACAAGTAAAGAAATTAATTACATAATGCTAAAGTGACTTTAAAATGTACTATTCAATGGTATCCTCACAATAATTTAGTGAACTGGAAAAGATGTGGCATGTCCAATATATTACGATCAATAAGCAAAGGACTGAAATGAGTCACCAGTCCTTATATCCTGACCTATGCCACTTCCTTTTGCACATAGAACTCAGTTTTTATAGTATGTGTCTGCCAAAGGTCTTCTGTCAAAAGTGATAAATATATATGAATTTAGAATATTTCAAGCCACTCCAAGACAAAATCTACTGCCATCCTCCTGTGTGTCCAAAATTTTTTTAACTTAACTCTCACAATAGCCATGTGAACTAATTTTCTTTTTTAATTTCCATGTACCACATGAAGAATATTAGGCAAGAAAATAGGGTAAGGTTATAGAGCTAAGTAGCTAGACAGGAAATCAAGCAAAATGTATCTCTTTTTTTTGAAAATCTGCAACATTCTTTCTTCTTTGCTTTTCTTTTTAGTGCCCATGTGAATAATTTTATGAGTTGTTTTTAATTAGGTTAAAATAGTGACTATAGTTGACATCTTTTGGGCAGTAATGAGACACTTGCTACATAAAGTTATGTGTAAGGCTTAACAAGTCTCCATATCTAGTCCTATCTCACTTTTGTAACTGCTCAGAAGATAATGGTAGATAACAAAACTTCACACAAGATTTTTCTTTGGTTAAGCGAAAATTGAAATATATCTTATCTTCTTGTTTTTACTGATGGAATGTGGAACATTATGTTTAATATCAGTGATTTTGCAAAGAATCTAGAATTAATTTCTTAATTTTTAGAGCTTATCAATCAGTTACAGGAATTCAGAGAGAATAATAAAAACAACACATCCTTTTCAAATAAATACATTTGAACAACTTTTTGGAATAAAAGAAAGTATGGCTAAGAGATCAGGAGTCATTTTGAATGATTAGTGTTTTACTCTGGACTAAAATTTATACCATCTCATTATGACAAATCAACTAATCAAAACCAGAAGCAAATAAAAACTGAAAATATCCTTGGGGTGAAATAATAATTTATTGTAAGTTATTGAACATCTTGAGCAAAGTTCGTGTGTTGATTCATCAGATTCTGATGGAGTATCTATTATGTGACAGGTGCTGTTCTACCAGTTAAGGAGAAGTAAGTGAATAAAACATTCTAGTGCCCTTCTCTTGAGGAACTTACATTCTAAGTTCCACAGCAACATCATGCAGATAATGAAAGACTGAAATCTGCACTTTCTGCTGGCTGATAATGTCATTTATTTTTCTTGTACCTTACATCTTTTCATCAGTACATTTTTCAGGAAATTCTGAAATAGAGTTATATACTGCATTCAAATGTATTTGCATGTAAATCCTAAATCCTTTTTTGCTTTCTTCCTGGCGACCTTTCCAAAAGAGCTCTTGTTTGAAGAACTGTGTTAATTTATGCTTTCTAGCTTTCATGTCAAAAATAACTTGGTTCTCCTGGGTAAAAAGGAATCCTTACCAGGAATAACCTGCCTTTTAATCTTCATCAAGAGGGACTCTGAAACAACTTGAGAGCTTTCACTGCTGGCCAATCCCTGTACTAATGTAGCATTTCACAGGGTTTCTGCACTAACTATCTTTGGGTCTTCTCATAAGAGCCCTATAATAGCCATAAATATTCCTCAGGAGAGCAAGATAGAATCTGAAAGGACTATAATAGCTATCATAAATGAATAATAAAATGTAGAAAGGACAAGCCACGATGAAAATGGCAAATGACTATGATGACGCATGGACTGTACATAAAGTAATTATTCGAGTGTTAGATTTACAGAAATTCTCCACAGCTTATTGTGATGTCTGCAAAATTTAGGGAGGGCTGCATATGCTGTCAAATTGGTAGCACAGAAGTAGTGATTCAGCACAATAAAACTTAAAAAGTTTACTGTGTGTATCTTTTAGAATTAAATCAAGTCAAGCCATCTGACCACACTGACTTGTGGAATTTGTATCTTTCTTTTTCTGTATTTTCTTCTAGACATTTAATTGTTTTATAGTTACATGTAGGTCTTTTTAAATTTCAAAATATTTAATTAACAAATGACAACTATATAGATATTCAAGTTGTGCCACATGATTTGACATACATATACACTGTCATGAATATCACCATCAAATTGTCACACTCACTACCCTATGCTGTACATTAGAATTATTAAAGAATTATTAAAGAAACAATATGTCAAATAACACAGTTGTTACACTATCATCAGAAGTCATCAAGTAACTAGAAAAGAACCTTAACAGCTAAGATGAAAGTGTGATTTGTGTGGGTATGAGGGATTAGAGGATATATGTGTTAAGAAAATTTAAAAAATGAGCAGTCACTGCACGACTCTCAATTTAAGAAGGAATAAATGAGAGACGTGTACAATATTGCATTATACTTGTAAGAAAAACAATTCCTCAAATATCCAGAGAAATGGAGAAGTGACATGTACTTTATGCAAAGGAAACTAAAAGGTCTTTTACCCTCACTAAAAGGATATATATATTGTAAAACACCTTTTAGTTTCATTCATATATATATATATATATATATATATATGAAAAGATATGCAAAAAATACATACACACACACACACACACACACGTGGAAAACCTTGAGAGGACTCACTAAACAGGAAAAACATATCCTTTGAATTACTAGGGTGAAAACCATCTGTCAGTTCTTACTAACCTGCTGTATGCTATGCTGCAGTCTTAGCTTTTTTTTTTTTTCCAGTTATAAAGTTTTACAAATAGGGAAGTTTCCTTTTCAAATGAACAATTTATCTTGAATAAATCTGTGGGGAAACACCTGATCTGCAATCAACTCTCTTTGCTTTCCAGAATTCTTTCTGAATTAATTACAGTGAAAGACCATATAGAAAATAACTTTGGAAGCTCTGTGCTCTAAGTAAGAGCCTCCAAGCAGTTCCCTTAGTTACTGAGTGTTAATATGCCAGAAACTGTCTTTGTGTTCTTACTAATCGCTCCCCAAAGTCTCAAGCACCTGGCCTTGCTTTTCTGTGTTGCTTTTCAGCTCATTATGGGGACTCTTTTATTTGGATTCTTGCAACAATTGCTTCATTTCCAATCCATGCTGCCATATAAACTGGAATGACATTTCTCCTCTACAAATTTTATCAAGCAAAATTGCTACCCTCAAATCCTCCCACAATTTCAGTACAAACTATTTAGCTTGGTAAATATTCCATGCTAGTTAAAAATCTTTTACTTGGTGATCTCATCATAAATTTACTTGCACCTACTCTCTATTCCACATTTGTCACATTTATCCAATGGCATAGGTTCAACGCAAATTCTCTCTCATCTGTGAAACTTTAGGTGGCTATAGCTGCTGAAGGTAACTCCTATAATGACTGTATGGCCCACTCATCAACTTTAGAATTGACTGTGTCAAATTGCTTATGTTTGTATAAATCTTGTGTCATAATCAACAAACCTTTGATTATGCATTTGCCTACATTACCAGAATTGGTTGGCAACCTATATTTATAGTGTAGTTATGTCCAATAATGAGAATTGTTTTCTACATGATGTTTACAAACCACATTTTAATAAGTTTTAGGGAGTGGACTGATGAATGAATCCACAAAGGAATCTAAGAGTTTATATCTTATTATTTGGGGCTAATATTCTGTTTTTCTCCAATCTAATATTTATTCAATGCATTTTACATTACAAAAATGTTAGTATGTACAATGTCTTTCTTTCAATATGTATTTATTTTCCCCAATGTTGGGACCAGCACTAGCAAAATTCCTGATACTTTATGCATAGTTAAGCTATTCTACCAAATTGAAAAAAAGAAGTTTCTTCTTAAAATCTCGTATCCCCTTTGAGACTGCCTGATTTCTCAAGGAGAATTAATGATTTCCTTACTTCACTTAATCAGAAATTTGTGTGTAGACTATAGCATAAGTATTGCATTATAATTATCTCAACAGTAAGTATAACCATCATCTACAACAAATAGTGAGTTTCATGACGTCATAAACTTTGCCTGATTCGTCTCCTAGCACATATTCTGGAAAATAGCTATATATAAAAAATATTCACTAAAATATAAAAAATTCTTAGGTTAAGTAGCTTGTATGTACAATGTTAGTAGTATTGACTTCATAAAAATTCAAACCCTTTTGAAAACAAATCATTAAAATTGAAGATGGCTATAAAACCTATATCAAAACCTACAACTTTCTTCTCCAGAATGTCTCCAGTTAATCAAACCAAAGAAGAATATCTATTTTAGTCATTGCTCTTTACCAAATATTAGTTGCCATGGCAATACAAATCATAATGGCATGGCAGAGGCCAAGTGTGGATGACAATTCAGTTTAATTTACTGAGATCATTTCCAGTGTCTCTTTATTCCCTTTTGCATACTGGCAAAATTGACTGTGGTATATTTAAGCAAAGATTAGTTGATGCCTGGGGGTGAATATGCTCTGATTTTAGACTTACAGCAATAATACACTTGACAGTACTTGGCAATTCATGGATTTCAGTGTCACCAGTTTACTCATTGCTCCAACAAGAATTGATTCTGGAGCAAACTGTTGTGTAGATAAAGTCTTTCCATTCATTCTGCATTACAACACTGTGCATGCTATTTTCTTTTCCTTTTAGTCAGGGTCCTCCTCCATTCTGTAAGATCACTTGTTTCCTCATTATTACCATCTACCACAGGCAAAATTTACTATAAAGCATTTTAACACCACACTAAAATGATTTTAAATATCAGTTTACATTGGCAATTTGAACTGTAATAGAAGCTTAATCTAAATGAATGAATCATTAATGCCAGAATTTCAGCCAACAACAAAAAAGTAGTGCAGGTTTGTTGGAGTACCTAAGAGCCTTAGTCATGGTACTGAAGTTATAGTACATAAACAAGCACAATTCTATTTTTAAATATAAGACTCCAGTGATTGAGTCACTAACTGAGTCAGACTATATGCTTCCATCTATCATCTATCTGTATCCCATAAACTCATTTGTGTACTTTTGTGTACACACATGTGTACACACATTAAAAAATCAAACTTGGCCATGTGCAGTGGTTCAGGCCTGTAATCCCAGCACTTTGGGAGGCTGAGGGAAGCCAATCGCTTGAGCCCAGGAGTCCGAGACTAGCCTGGGTAACGTGCTGAAACCCATCTTACAAAAAATACAAGAAATTAGGCCAACATGATGGTGCACACCTGCAGGCTCAGCTCCTCAGGAGGCTGAGGTGGGAAGATCTCCTGACCCCTGGGACATCAAGGCTGCAGTGAGCCGAGATCATGCCACAGTACTCCAGTGAGACATTGTCTTAAAAAAAATCAATAATCACTTTGCAAACAATATTTATACACCTAAAAATTTCTCATTTCTGGGGATTTCTGTGAACAAGGTTATTTAGTTGGTTACAATGAAATACATGGGATAATTTGTTGGTGCAACGATTAAGTGTTCTAGGAAGTTTTTCTCTAATTAAAGATAACAGGTTTACTCTTTCACTTTTTCTTTATGAATATTTAAAGCTAAGTATTTTTTAGTGTTTTGTTGTGTTCACCATATTTTAAACGAAAGATATCAACAACTATTATTTATAAAGACTGAGTTAAATTTCCCTTTTATAATGATTTTAAGATTGTGAGATTCCTGCAGTTTTTTTTTTTTTTGCTTCTGAATTTTAGATTCTGACTTAGCTCTTACAACAAAATAGTTATAGGAATATTTGTTGCCTAAAAGTAATAGGGTAAGTCAAGGGGCTTTATAAATTTTCACCAACCATCAAGGTAAAGGCTTCTTCAACTGAGTAAAGTTTAAAAAAGCAGCAGAGAAAAATACTACTATGACTGCTGTACCTGCATTTTGATTTAAAAATAAAATTTCAGTGTAATTTGTTAATCCTTACATCAGCACTGCAAACTTAATCAATGACTTTTCCCTCTAATTTTGTTTAAGAAATTTATTTCTTTGTTTAAATTTTTTGTAAAACTTTGAACTACTCTTATAACTAACTCTTCATGCCAACTTGTTTTTTGGGGAATAGAAGAAGAGGAAATATTTTGCCAAACATTTTATGAGTCTTATATTTCCCCAGTATTAAGACCAAAGGAATCACAAGAAAAGAAACTGTAGATCAATATCCCTTCTTAATATAGACCAGAAAAGTGCTCAACAAAATACTAGAAAAATGAATTTACAACAAACAAAAAGGAATATAGACCAGGTTCAAGGAGGTATTTATCCCAGAAATGCAAAGTTGCTTGTGTAAAAACTAATCAATGCAACACCATATTATTACAATAAAGGACAAAACCCACCCACATAATCATCTCAATAGACATGAAAAAAAGCATTTGACAAAATACAACACCAATTCACCCTTTCATAATTAAAAAAATTAACAAACTATAAGGAGAAAACTTTCTCAATCTGATAAAAGGCATGAATGCAAGACCACAGTTAATATTATACCCAATCATGAAGGCTAAATGTGTTTCTCATAAGATCAGAAGCAACACAATAATATCTATACTCAATACTTCTGTTCAAGAAATAAAACTATTTTCAGTCATCTGTGACAATCTTGATGTGTATAAAAAAATCCTAAATAATTTATGCACACTCAGACACACAAAACTATTAGAATGACTAAATGTGTTAAGCAAAATTGCAGGATACAAGATTAATATACAAAAATCAATTGTATTTTTATACACAAGCAATGAACTGAAATATAATTAAGAAAACCATTTATAATAGGATCAAAATGAAAATATGTAGGAGTAAATTTAACTAAAGAAATACAAATCTTGTGTACTGAAAACTGAAAGCATCATTTAAAGGAATTATAGAAGATTTAAATAAATCTTTTAAACAACAAGACCTTGCATGAACTCAGTGTGAGACTTCACTTGGTACCATGAGGACAACATCAAGCCATGTCTAAGGAATATGCCTCCATAACCCAAACATGGAAGATCTGGTTATTTAAAAGAGTGTGACACCTACTCTCTCCCCGTCTCTTGCTGCCTTTCTTGCCCTGTGACATACCAGCTCCCCTTTACCTTCTGCCATGATTGGAAGCTTCCTGAAACCCTCACCAGGAGCACATGCTGACACCAGGCTTCCTGTATACCTGCAGAACTGCGAGCCAAAATAAACCTCTTTTCTTTATAAGTTAGCCAGCATCAGGTATTTCATTATAGCAATACGAAATGGACTAATAATAGAAGCCAAACACAAAAAGCAGCATATTATGTATTTCAATTTATATGAAATGCTTATACCAGGTAAATTAATAAAGACACAAAATAGATCAGTGTATACCAGAGACTGAGATAAGGGGCAAATGGTGAGTGACTGCTAATTGATGCAGGATTTATTTTGCATGTAATGAAAATGTTCTGGAATTTGATAGTGGTGATAGTTGCACAGTTTTATGAATATTCTTAAAACCCCTTTAATCATATACTTTAAATGTTAAATTTTATGATATGTGAATTATATCTCAATAAACTAAAAAAATTAATTTTTTTTACCTCCCTCTTTTAAGAATGTAGTCTCATTCTGAAACTATTTTACTTTACTATTTCAGCCATAGATTGTTCTTGTTAGTCCAAGGTTAAATTTTTTAGTTGACATCAAAACTATGCTAGAAGGAGACAGCAAGGGTAAGAAAGACTGAAAGAGATAGGTAGGATTATTGGATATAAATGGGTTTAATTCATATAATTTTTACCTTCATAAAATTCATTTGCATATTTTTTCTGCCTTTCTGGATCAAAATATAAAAATACTTTCAATAAGATTATTGAAATACAATCACTTTGGAGCACTTTTAGCAGTAAGTGTCCCTGCATTTCTATCAAGGGCCTTTTAATTGATTTTTGGAACTGCACTGACCAGAAGAATTGCAATTTACCATTTATGGCTTTTGAGCACTTGACATGTGGCATGTGTGTAAATATATACAATGATTTTTAAAGAAATTATGAATTAAAATGGAATGTAAACTATCTCATTAATACTTTTTAAGTTAATATGTTGAAATAATATTTTCATTAGTGTTAAAAAAAATTATTAAAGGCAATGTACCTTTTTTGTTTTGAATCAGAGTCTCATTCTGTCACCTAGGCTGGAGTGCAGTGGCCTGATATCAGTTCATTGCAACCTCTGCCTCCCAGGTTCAAACTATTCTCTTGCCTCAGCCTCTTGAGTAGCTGGAACTACAGGTGCACACCACTACAACCAGCTAATTTTTCTTTTAGTAGAGATGGGGTTTCACCATACTGGACAGGTTGATCTCCAACTTCTGACCTCACGATCCACTTGCCTTGGCCTCCCAAAGTGCTGAGTTTACATGTGTGAGCCACCACGCCCAACCGGTAACATGTCCTTTATTAAATGTGGCTTCTAGAAAATTAAAAATTATTCAGTCATGCACTGCACAATGGCATTTCCATAAGCAACCGACCACATATATAACAGTAGCCCCATCAGATTTTAATAATGAATTTTTACTGTACTTGCTCTATGTTTAGATATGTTTAGATATACAATATTTAACATTGTGTTACAAAACGCCCACAGTATTCACCACAGTAGCATGCTGTATAGTTTTGCATAAGCTATACCACATAGCTTACATGCGTAGCAGGCTATACCGTCTTGGTCTGTACACTCTGCGATATTCACACAAGGGCAAAATTGCCTAATGACACATTTCTCAGGACATTATCTGCATTGTTAAGTGAGGCATGACTGTATTTTTATCGACCAGTGCTGGTGAGGAGATCATATTCTCACACTGTCAGTTGTTCTTGCTATCTGAGGTTTCTGAACATCATTCTTAATTAAATAAATTTTTAGAAATTTGTAAGTAATATTTATCACTCCAATCACATTTGGAGTGAACAAACATTTATTTATATGACAAAGAATTCTTCCACATTAAAATTGGTCACTGATATAAAAATATATATATATATTTTAATTTGTCATTTACCCATCGTTTCCTCCAATTCATATATTTCATTATAAACTCTGAATGAATAATGTCTCTCCTCTGTTGGCTTTTGTAATATAAGATTATTATAGGGAAATTTACTACAGTTAAACTTCTAATTTACTCAAAATTAGAGTCATTAATATTGAATACTGTGTTAGATTGTCTTTATTTTCCTTATCGCTGTACACCTCTCCATCCCTTGGTCCCTGAGCTCTAACAGGCTTCATCACTGGGATTCCTTATCCTTTGGCTTCCAGTTTGGTGTGGCCAATAAAAGTCACTGGTAGGAGATCAGGGGAAGAAAGAAAGGGATTCTGGGCATTTATTTATCTGTTTCTGTCACTGCCAACCTCAGTGTGACCTTGGCTGTGTTTCTCTGCCTAAGGCCATAGCTGCTGAAAAGCAGCTTCTGTTTTATACCTATGGTTCTCTCTGTGGGCTCTGGTAGACTCTGGCTGGCAAAAGCTTCCCATCTGTGTTAGTACTTCATCAATTCTTGCTCTCTTAACCTTGGCTACACCTTTGTGAAGAGTCTCTTCATTAAATTCTCCTCAGTCACCGGTTTGAATAGACCATTTGTTTCCTGACAGAATGTTGATTGACAAAGAGTGTCCTCTGTATGTATCCATTATTTCCACAGTAGACTCTTCTAAGGGCTTGGCATACTGTGGGATATCCCTGAGGAGATTAATCTTCTACAGTTTAAAAATTTGGGCTTTTGCTCCTAGCCATTAAAGATTCATGAGAAGTGTTATGTCCAATTTTTTTCTCTAGATTCTTAATATAATTTTGCATCTCCTGGCTGTGTAAGAGTCAATCAAATATATTGTCTGATTATAGTAACCCTAATTTTACTGGCTGTAACTGACCAAGGTGAATATTTCCAATGCTGTTTTTCATGTGTTATAGAACATCATGATCTTTTAGGTAAGTGGTCACTACATTTTTTTATCATGTACTAAAATAATTTTCAAAAACAATGGACCTCACAACACATTTTTAATTTCACATCTAAAGTATTGTACTCAATTTTAAATAATGCTACAAGGGTAATGATTTCTTTGCATTATAAACTTAGTTATTTTAAAGTGTCACTCCTATATCATTTAATCATATATGTCCAATAATATCAGAATATCACAGAAATTTGACATTACCATCATCCAATTTAAAAATCGATGAAAAAACTTTCTTCAATAAATCAGAATTTTGCATCATTTCTTTCTTCTCTTTGTACTCATATTTCCATTTTACTTCCCAAACAGAATTACATCAATGTAGTATATCTCTATTTTTAAAAGTCTTTTGTGGATCCCTTTTTATACTTTACTAAGTAGTGTATGTGTATATAAATGTTTTATGTATATAAACATAATTTTTCCCAATGCATAGGCTATATGTGTAACTTTTTTTCTCTTTTGTATTACAAGTTGATTGCAAATCAACAAAAATTGAAACTTTTAACAATAACTATTAAATACAAAGTGTAAAATGTTTAATTATTCACACATTCCTTAATAAAATAAATGTGTTTTCTTTTTCTCAGTTATTTTTATATTTACAGATGACTATTGTTGCTAGAAAGAGAAAAAAATTAGCCTCAAAACCATATTGGTTTTGTTTTGTTTTTATAGATTTCAACTTTGAGAAAATGTGTTCAAATTAATTGTTAATGAGAATAAGAGCTTCATTTTACTGATGTTAGCCAATTTTTTTATTTTCAGTACTATTTTATTTTGTTTTTACAATTTTGTTTATTATACTTTAAGTTCTGTGATACATACGCAGAACATGTGGGTTTGTTATATAGGTATATACATGCTATGGTGGTTTGCAGCACCCAGCAACCCATTATCTACATTAGGTATTTCTCCTAATGCCGTTTCTCCCCTAACCCCTCACCACCGAACAGACCCCATTGTGTGATGTTTCCCTCCCTGTGTCCATGAGCTCTCGTTGTTCCACTCCCACTTATGATTGAGAACATGTGGTGTTTGGTTTTCTTTTCCTGTGTTAGTTTGCTGAGAATGATGGCTTCCAGCTTCATCCTTGTCTCTGCAAAGGACATGAACTCATCCTTTTTTATGGCTGCATAGTTTTCCATGGTATATATGTGCCACATTTTCTTTATCCAGTCTATCATTGATGGGCATTTGGGATGATTCCAAGTCTTTGCTATTGTGAATAGTGCTGAAATAAACATACATATACATGTGTCCTTAGAGTAGAATGATTTATAATCCTTTGGGTATATACCCAGGAATGGAATTGCTGGGTCAGTCAATTTTGTTAACTTCTAAGTGTCAGGGGCTTAGCTAAGTGGGGAGAAAGAGCACTGATGGGTCAGGTATTGGAGTAACCATTAAAGCAATAAGCTAAAGAGAAAACGGTTAAGTTTTAATCACCTACTGTGATCCTATGAGACAGACTCTAAAACAAGTGACGACACCAGCTCCACTTCCCCCCATAGAATAGGGCACCAGAAGGAGGTCAGGTGTATCAATATAGATGTGGGGATTATCTCACTCTTCATGGAGCCCCAAACAAATGACTCTGGCAGTTTTATGGACTCTGGGGTTGGAGAAAGGCAGGAGGGCTAGAGGAGAGAGCTAGGAGTGGAAAAGTACTTGGTACTAAGAGTAGGGAAGAGTGTTTTTAAAGTTTTTCCTGTTCCTCCCATATGGTGGCCTTAGCAAAGGTGTCTGAAGATGATTCTGCACACAGTCTTAGATAAAGAAACCTAGGAATGAAGGAGCAGGGACTAGATATGCAAATATGCAGAGAGCATGACTGGTTTAAGCGGCCTGAATCCCTGACTGCAACTCCCTTCAGAGACTGCAATGCACTGGCTATGCCTCAAGTCTGATGTGGGGAGGACAGCTTTCACTTAGAAGGTAAAGCCTTTGTAAAGCCAGGTAAAGCCTTTGTCATTGCCTATGGTCAGGCATGAAAAATCACACATAGATTTTTAATCAGGAAATAGATTTCTCATCATATTATATGCTGAATATCAGAGACTAATCTATCATCCAAAATTATTTTTAATGATATTTTATCTGACAACTGGATCAAGTCATCTTTCAATTACATTGAACGCAATTTTTAAAATTTACATATACAAAGTGTTTAGCACTTGTTTTGCAAAACTATTTGTTATCCAGTTGTTAGAATCACTCACGGACAACATTTTTAATTGATCATTTATTAGTTGCCCAAAGGATTTTACTCATGGGAACAGTAGATTATACTACTATTAGTAGATTTTGGATGACTTGGAGGCATGCATTTTTTTGGTAAAATGGAGAAAAGGTGATTATGAAGAGATAGGAAAGAGGAAAAAAATCTCAGTCAAACAAGGTGGCTTCATAGAGCAATTTTGGAAAAGCATATATACGTGTGTGTGTGTGTGTGTGTGTGTGTGTGTGTGTGTGTGTTTGTATATATATTTATGTAGATTTGGGCTATAAAAACAATTTCCTTGGAATAATTATGCCCTTTTATTCATTCTGAGGCCTCCATGTGCTCTCAAGGGGTGCATTGCTCATACCCAGCTTGAAGATTAGCATGATGATCACATAGGCAGTAAGTGGAAGAGCCAGGATACAAATCCTGGCAGTCTGCCTGGAGAATCCAAGTTCTTTATGCAACACTTACTTCCTGAGGTACAGGTTCCAAGATCTGCCTTGATGATAGGATTTAGTCATATAAAGAATAAAACATTTTACTTCCCACGTTTGTTTTCTTAGGGAGTTACTAGACTCTACCTAGAAAAATGTAGACCTCACTCAGAGGAATAAAAAAGAAAGTTCACAGTGACAGCTGTGCAGCAGATCAAGAGAGCTGCAAGCTTAGTTGAGACAAAGAGGAGAGTGGCAACAGTAAAGCTCACTGGAGGAGCCATCAGCAAATGTCTGGCAGAATTAATTCACTATTCTACCGAAAGCAAATAAAATGGTGTTTTTACCTCACTCATTCACAAAAGTCTGTAATACTGGATTCAATGTTAAGTGAAAAATTGAGTAACTTTTAAAGGAAAGCAGCTATAAAATAACTTCATAAGCTCAAAGTGTATTTTTTAAACAAAATACAAACAATAAAAAGTATAACCTCTTAAGGAAAATTATGTTAAATATTAAGCAGTATATTAAAACACCTTTTGTCAACCAAAATTATTCTTTTAAACAAGTGCAAATTAAAGTCATACACTGGGAATGTGTAAAAATTAAATAAATACATGTACTTTGAATATATTTCTTTAAAATCAATTTTAAAATGAATATATTCATTAAAAATGACCTAAATACAATATAAAGAAGACATTTGTAGAAGAGGAAACCCAAATAGTGCTGATAATCAAGTATATGCAAATTAAACAAACAAAGATATGTAAAACCTAGTAGTTTCCAAATATTTTGTACATCTTACACCTTCAGCTGCTGGCAAGAATTTGGAGCAATGACTAGTTAGTTAGTGGGAATATCAATTGTTGAAATAAGTTTACTGTGTAATTTGGGACTATCTAGCAAACTTGAAGACCTACCCATATTCCTATGACCCAACTATTTTTCTCATATACATATGGGACTAATAATAATATGTGAAATCCTTCCTGAGACTCAAAAATATACACACATAAAAGTCTCCATTGCAGCATTGTTTATAAGAGAATAAAAAAGGGGGAAGAGAGAGTAAAAATGTCTTAAGCTCACATCAACTTCAAAATTGATAAATAACTTGTGGTAGCTTATAGAATAAAGTGCTACTGTACAGCTGTGGAAATGAATGATCTGGAAATTAATGTAAATATAAAAGCAAAGCAAACAGATGAATAATATGCACAGTACAACATTTTAGCATATAAAAACATGTTATATGGTGTTTGGTAACGTGCATATGTAGTGCTATACATAATATATGTCTGTATGTATTTAAGAAATGCAGGAAGATAACTACAAATTCAGAATGTAATTAGCTCAGTCTTGGCTGAGGGGAGGAGTACAAGGATTGTATTGCAAACAGAATTCAAAATTACACAAATGTATTTCTATTTGTTCCCTTTATTTTTTAAGTTAGCTGGTAGAAACTTATCTTTCCTTATATCGTTGTTCATACAATTTTAAATAATGTTCCCAGGGAGTCATCCTTTGGGAGAGAAGTAGACTCGAGAGGCTATGCAGTAGTACTGGCAGTGTGGAAAACATGATGACACAATAAGAAAACAGAGTAAGGAGTGAAACTGTACAAGAAAGTCATTACCCAAGAACAGCATGCAACCACTACCAAGAAAAGGCCACATTTCAGCAGAAAGAAGAGCACTCCAAGAAAATTGGAATGGCTTCCTATTGTTGAATTTCTTTTTCTCACTCAATGACTATCTGTGCACACTTCCCAATGTGTGAATTCTTCCTTTTTTAATAAATAGCTCACCAAGCTATTTGCAAATGCCAGCTTGAGGACATGTTATTGAGAACTAGTCAGTCAGACAAATTCTTCTTTCTTCTTTAGTCAAAATAAGTAAAAACAAAAGTAATTATAGGCAATTTTTCAATCATTCTCATGATATGAGATAGTGTGGAACATAGAAATTACTAGATAATGATTTTTTATCTCTATCCTATAATTGTATATATAGTAGGTTTAATGTAGATGTTACCAATGTTAGTAAAGTAAGGCCTACACATGACAGGAGAGAAGGGAAGGAGAAACAGATGTGTTGAAGAGTAGGGACACTAATGCATCATTATAAAGAGAGAAGAATCGATAGATATTTTTATAGTGAATGGTGTTTTTAATGTGTATACCTATGTAACAATCCTGCACGATCTGCACGTGTACCCCAGAATATAAAGTATAATAAAAAAAATTTTAAAGGAAAAATAGACGATCTAAATATGCTATTTGATATCAGGAAAGTGACCTGTCAAGAAACTTAGGATGCAGATATAACCAGGGATAATATTTAAGAAATGTGTCAACATTTACACTTAAGTAGACCAATCAGAATGCATCTGCTCATGAGCTTTAGTGCCAGGCCAAAGTGGTAAAAGCTCCCTTGTCCTAGAGAAGGATGGGGAGGGTCAGCAGAAGCCATTCAAAGGTCTGAGAAACATCTTCTAGACTGCCAGGTATATTACAGTGTTTACTCACTTTATGGCTGTGCTGACATGTATTAGCTGAACAAAACTCTCAACAAAATTGTTTTTGGAGATCGAAAGGAAGATGGTACAACCAACATTTATGGTAACTAAGAGAAAAACAAATATTTCCATCATAGCAAGAAATCAAATACCCTTTCCAAAATCAATAAAATATGTAGTAGTTTAAACATACTATTTGATATACTTGATTATATGACTGAGAGCTAAAGCTAAGAATGCCCAATATTGCTATCATTTACCAACTGTCCCTTCATTTCCACACCTAATCAAAGTCCTGTGACCTCACTAGTTTTCTATTATTATTCTCAGAAATACACTGTCTTACTTGCTTCTTTACTCTTATCTCTATTGATCACTTCTCTCCTTCTCAGTCATAAACCCCTAAGCTTAACCAATTCCAAAATATCAAATATCAAGATATCAGTTCCCACTCACTAGTCCCAATGTTTCACACATCCAGCTCACCTTTTAAAGCAGATCCTCATCATGTCTAAGATACTAAATGCGCCATTCTCTATCAGCACCTTCTGTCTTCTTAGATTTCATGATCCATCAAAATACATTCTCCTTTGCAAATATATTTAACTTCCATTCTACTAATCATCTGCCCTGCTCACCTGGAAACACCTTTATAGTATAACAAAGTCTACTCAAAAGCAAGTATGAATAGATAAAAGTGAAAGCTCATAGCCAGTTAGATTGACTTAAAGTGAAACTTCAAATTAAATTTGTGATATCAAATGTCAAAAGGACACTAAACATTCTATGACACTTCAAAACGTTTATATGGAAAGCTTATGATTTTATTGTAAATAATAATTTCATATATTATCTTTTCTCCTCAAACACCTTAGCATTCTTCAACCATCCAATCTGCTTAATCAGTTTCAGAAAATGAACTTGCTTCCCATTAAGAAAAAGTAAATTATCAGTTTAGAATTCCCTCAAATTCCTACTTATCTTGTAATCTTGCATGTCTTTATTTTGTTCTCTTGGGTTAAATTTAAATTTTATCCCTCCTTCTTATTCTATAAGATTTATTCTGGATCCCATCTCCTTTAACTATCTCAAGGTATTCTCCTCATTGCTAATTCATTCCTCTCCTCTCTTCAACAATCCGTGTCTCCTTCTCTAGTACAATATTCATATAAGTGTACAATCTTGTCTTGCTATTTCATATTCTTTATAAGAATCTTTCATAATTCTTTATAAGAATTATGAAGAATCACATTTCTTCATAATTCTTGTCAACAACTTCTCCATTTCTATGCTCACCTATATAGATATAATTCTGGAAATAATTGGCTTCAGGGACTCTATGTTCTCATCTTCTATTCATTCCTCAGTGCTCTAGAGTTCAGCTTCTTTCATCGTTACTACATGAAAATGGTTTTTTGTCAAGATCTCTAGCAACTCTACTTATGTCAAATTCAGTGATCATTTTATGCTCTTATTTGTCTAATCCACAGCCTTTATCACAGCTAAGTGTTCCCTTCTTCTTAAAACCATATTCTTTCTTAGCTTCAAGAACATTGATCTTACCTTGCTTTTTTCTAATAACATTTCCAGTAACCTTCCTGACAGCTTCATGTTAGAGTCTTAGGGCTTCCTCCCAAGCCATTTGCTCTCTTCTCTCTATAGTTTATTCTTATGTCTGCTAATGACTCTTAATCTTCTTGTTGGATCTCTTTTCTGCCTATTTTTAATGCCACTTTGCTTGATGTTTATACAAATTTCAAAAATAAAATGTCCATAGTGCACAGGACAATTTCTCCTTATCCACAGACACCTGAATGTATTTATCTTGGTAAATGACTCAATTGTTCACCCAACTTCTCAGGCAAAATCTCTGGAGAATTTCTTTATTTTTCCCTCTCCTCTGTCTCCCTCTGTCCAAAATACCAGCAAGCATTGTTATTGCTGCTATCAAAATAAATCTAATATCTGTCTCCTTCTCTTCCTCTCCAATGCTGTTATTATAATCCAGGCTGCATCTTGGCTGAACTGTTGCCGTAATCTCTTATTGGTCTCCTGATTTCTAGTCTTATCCTCCACACTCTTAACTGCCAAGAATACTTAAAACACAAAGCAGTGTAGGTCGTTGATTTTTTGGGGTTATTTTGTAAAGCTATAAATCAGACTGTCATACCTTATAAAACTCTTATATTGATTTATCATAGAACTTTAGATAAAACCTAAATCCTGCACATAGCTAGTAAACCCTGGCCCCTATGTATGTTTTCAGTCACATTTTATACAACGCTTATTCCAATTCTCCATATTCCAATTACAGTGAACTCTGTGCATCCTTTAAATACTCCAAATCCTTTTCCACCCCAAGACAAACCATTTACACTGTATGGAAGTTTTTATTTTGTTTCATTACACAGTTGTCTCTTTAAACTTGAAGTCTCATCTTAAATGGCATACATTGCCCTCCCCATCTAATTCTCTACTCACCCCACTCATGTATTTCTATCACTGAGCTCTTCCCTATGTCTCAATACATTTATAATTCTAAAATTATTTATTTGTTTGCATGTTTATGGTCTATCTTCCACGTTACACTTTAACTTCCTTGATGGCAGGAATTACGTCTTTTTCTCAGAATCAGGTATGCACTAGATATTTTTTATTGTACAGATAAATGATAGGTCATTATGGGTTTGAAATAACTGTACAAACAACCAACTTCATCATGTCTAGAGTCAGATGATATTTTATACTTTTCTACATTTTTGTAAGGCATCTAGCTGTGTTATACATACTGTAACTAAATTTTTATTGACTGTTCTAAATTCATATTAGTACATAGTGTCAACAACCACATTACTTTATATCAAATTTTTATCATTTATTTCTCTTTATCAAGTAATTTTGCAGTGGAGTCAGCCTCACATTCTATGGCTGGGCTAAAATGAACAATGTAGAATTAATAACTATAACAAGCTCATTAATTTAATCTCCCCTTCATCATTGCCAATTTGGAACCAAAATGTAAATTCTAATTTCATTGACTTTTTATAGGAAAAATAAATTAGTAGCATTCCCTTGAAGCAAAATAAAAAAAAAAAAAACCCACATGGTTTCTATTTTTACATTCCCTTTCATCGTAATTTTAAACCACCCACAACAATTCAGTCAAACAATCTGTGTGCTTTTTCCTCTGGGGAACTTCCTAAATTTGCAATTGAGATAAGCAATCAATAATCACCTCTGCTAAACTATACATAAATATTATTTCAAAAGGAAATTCCTTGGAGAAACTCCTTTATGGAATGTAACTTCATTAGTAAGTAATGGATTGCCCTATTGTAAGTTTTCTCCCATCAAGTTAATTTGGAAACTGTTAGTTGTCTTACATTTCTTTTATATGGCAAATAAATGATACCCCTGTGTGAAAATCGACCTAATTATAATTATAATTTTTGTGAGTTAATAGTATTGACTTCGTTTGATTTTCATGTTCACATTAATCTACTTATTACAATATTTACAGAATTAAACTGGAACAGAATTCATCCTTATCTCTAGTATGTTCTTTGGTGTTTCATAGGCCTGGCAACAGGGGGAAAAAAAATCAAAAAATTAGTAAACTAAATAATGAAACAGAAAAAGAAATTATTAAGAGCACTGAAAGAAAATATAAAAGAGATTATTTACCAAATAATAGTATTGTCATCTATGCAAGCTGCTCTCAAATATGATAAGGGAAAAAATTCTACGTATTCTTTTAACTCTCCTCAATATTCAAACAAAAACTCCTTTTCTTGTTCCCATTATAGTCTATTACATAGACTTCACATAGAGCTTGTTCTTTTGTCCTTTTTTATATTAAGAAAATTATAAGACACTGCCTTTGCTTACTGTTAGAAAATTTGCTTTTTCCATTACCAAATTTTTTCACCACTGATTTATTTTCTAATTTGCTTCATTATTACTGATAAAATCCTGATTTTCTTCTGTGAATGTGTTAGCAAGATTTTCACAAAAATATCAGAGTATTGTAGGACTTTTTATATAAAAGAAAATTTGGAGAAACATAATATAACAAATAAATTGCATACGTAATAGAGCTGAGACATGAAAAACTTAAATCACTGGCTTTAGTCCACATCACTGAAATCGCAGAATTATAATCCTGGAAGACTGAAGTGAGGAAGATCAATCTTGCCTCTTATCCTATTTGAGAAGTTCTTGAATAGATGGCAGTGTTATCATTTGGTAAATAATCTCTTTTTTATTTTCTTTCAGTGCTCTTAATAATTTTTCTGTTCTGTTATTCAGTTTACTAATTTTCTCTTTAGCCTTATTAGTATTTTTCTTATTCCAAGTTTCACCCTGAATATTAATGTTTATTTTCCAAATTTGTTCTGATTCTTGGTATAATTTTATCTTCCTTGTAGGTATCATCAAGGTGGTTGTTTTTTAAACCTTATTATATGCAGTTTATTTATAGTCTATGTTATACTAATAGCAGAAGACTTTAATGGTCTCTTTTTGTTTTGTTTTTATTTTTCCTGTAGTTGTTACTCATGACATTGTTTTTATCTTTTGTATCTAATTATTCTTTACTATGTGATGAACACTGAACTTGAAATATTATTGATAGCAATAATTTGAGGACTAGGTTGAAGTTTTTACTTTCCTTCAGAATACACAGGCATTTTTTTGTCTCCCAAGGATCTGCAAACAATGTTGACCTAGGAACAATTTAAACCAATTTCATAGTATAAAGTTTCTAGGATTCTCCAAGCAAAATTTTCTGAGAGAAGGAGGCTCTAATTCTGCCTTGTTATGAAGGTGTTATTCTCTGAGGTCCCAGCATATTGTTGCAAAGTGTTTTTTCTTTTTGTCTGTCTCTTCCTTTTTTCTTTCTTTCTCTCTTCCTTTCCTCCTTATTTCTTCTTCCTTTCTTTCCTTTTTAAAATTCACTGCTTTCAGTTGCCCTTTGCTTTGAATTTGATCACCCTTACCAGTGAAGTTTAAATTTCCTAAAAGCTGACTATTCCCTCAAGGCAAAAGTAGATTTAAAACTCATTTATTTCTCAGAGTTTTCTTTTTCTTGTGATATTTCTTTATTGTCTTGTTAATTCTTGATATTTCTAAGAAAATTTTGATAATATAAATTATCCCAATGTTACTCCTCTCCTCAGAGTTGGTGTAGTCCTAATGTTGTAATCTGTCATTACCAGAAACGGAAAGTCAGAAGTGAACTTTGTCAGTCTTATACAACAGACTGACAAACTCAATGAATTTCAAAATACTCTTGTGTTCAGAAGGATTATTATATTCTTAAACATAAACTATATGAGAAAATGTGACTAATCTGAAATTATAGTTATGTTTAATAGAATTTCAAGAACATTTAATAGTAAATGTCTCAGAAAACATAGGTTTTTTTTTTCCTTTTCATTAATTCTATAAATTAAGTTTGAAACTGACAAGTATAATGGTAAGTATGTCATTTATGGGAAAAAAAAAAGAAAGATGTTTAAATTAAAAAAAAAAAAAAAAAAAAGAAAATCCCCAAATCAAAAGATACAGCCAAAACCCATCGGTATGCTGCATCCAGACCCATCTCACATGCAAGGATACACAAAGACTTAAAACAAAGGGATGGAGAAAGATTTATCAACCAAATGGAGAGAAAAATTAAATAAATAAATAAAAAGCAGGAGTTGCAATTCTTGCCTCTGATAAAACAGACTTTAAAGCAACAAAGATCAAAAGAAGCAAAGAAGGACATTACATAATGGTAAAAGGATCAATGCAACAAGAAGAGCTAATGATCATAAATATATACACACCCAATACAGGAGCACCCAGATACATAAGACTTATGAAGAGACTTAGACTCCCACACAATAATAGTGGGAGACTTCAACATCAATATTAGACAGATCAACGAGACAGAAAATTAACAAGGATATCCAGGACTTGGACTCAGATCCGGAACAAGTAAACTTAATAAACATTTATAGAACTCTTCACTTCAAATACACAAAATATACACTCTCATCAGTACCACATCACACCTACTCACAGGTTCAAATGAAATATTGGTTGGCTGCTTATTTGTTATTTTCTTCCCTCATTTTTTTCTGTCTCCATTATTAAGCACAATTATCGGTATAAAAGAGGTTTTCAATACCCATTTTTAGACTGCATTCTAGCCTGGGCAATAAAGCAACACTCCCGTTCTCTCTCCCTCTTCCTCTTTCTCTTTCTTCCTCTCTTTCATTCTTTTCTTTTCTTTCTTTCTCTTTCTTTTTTTTCTTATTTCTTTCTTTTAAAATAAATAAATAAACCCTTTAGAAAAAAAAAGAAAAGAAAATAATCAGACCCAAAGTCAGCTGAAAGTACGCACAGAAATCCCTATTTATGTCTTTGACCTTCTCTAATTAAACTCACATTCCTCCAGGTATCAGCATTTATAACAAATAACTATGTTTCAGTTCGTGTTATTGTTTAAAACAAAACAAAACAAAACAAAAAACCCACATTTCTCTTAGCTATAAATTACTCATTCTGTGGTATTCTGTGGTAAAAACAGAAAACTGACAAAGATGCAGGTCAAGGTGAGCTCAGACGGGAGTGGGGCCCAATGTGAGTCGGGATAGGGACTGGCCCAGGGTGCAGAGGTCAGGAGCAGGACACCAGGGCAAAAATAAAAAATAAAAATTAAAAAAAAATTAAAAATATAAAAAACAGATACATTATTCTAAAAAGAATCACAAAAATGGCATTATACCTAGTCAGCTCTTCTACAGTTACTTGAATTCTTAACAACTTAGGGAATCTTATGGAAAAGAGACAAAACCTCCTAGGTGTACCTTTTAAAGAAACCATGACAGGTCTTGTGTTCTTTAAAAATCAAGATTAAAATGGCCCTGTGATAAATTAAATGCTTCTATATTTTACTTGTACTCAGAGGATTTGACAGTTAGAGATTATAAGTTTCAGAGCATGCCTACAAGTTCCATAAACAAGAATGCCTTTTTCCTACAGGTGACAGAACCTGTCAAGAAGTCGGTATACTGTATATTTTTCACATGATTGATCATGGTTGAAAAGCCTTTCTTTGCTCATTTCTATAATCATTCTATAAGTTGTATTGCTCTTTTATTCATTTAAATAGAATTGTCAAGGTAGACAGATTTAAATTTTTTATATGCTCATTTGACAGTTGAATGGAATCCTATACTTATTAACTAATTTTTATCATTGTGCATTGAATTTTGAAATATCAAATGTTTTTTTCCTTTGTTTTCATTAATAATGAAATACTTAACAGAGGCCTATTAATTTGTGTGGACTAAATTTGATCAACAAATATCCTTTGTGACTGAGGGCAAATTATATATTAAGCCCTTTGGAAGGAAAAAAAATCTAAAATAGGGAGAAATCGACTTACGTATTTTCAAAATTAGCTCATTTTAAAACTTAGAATTATATACATTATAAAACAATTTTAAGGCTATTTTATTTATACTTTTCATTTTTGGAAACTAAGACCCTAAATATTTACACAAAATTATTTAGCAAGTATGATATTTAGAATTATAATATTTATATCTCTGGCATCCAAACCTTGAATAATCCTCACCCTTTGAGATGGCAGCAGCTGTGAATATAATGGGATAAGTTGAGCCATTAAAGCAGTTAAGAAGAAGTAACAGAGGTTTTCTGCTCGTCTTAAAGCAACAAACTCAAAATAGGGGACAGGGACATGCGACAGAAAATGTTGGGTGAGCCCTAGGAGCTGGTTGATGAAAACGAAGAATCAGGGACCTCAGTCCTACAACCACTAGGAAATGCATTCTGCTAACAAACCAATGAGCTTGCAAGAGGCCCATGAGCTGCAAGTAAAATCATAGCAACACCTGACACTTTGATTTCAGAGAGTGAGATAATAAGCAAAAGACTCAGCAAATCCATGGCAGATCTATAACCCACAAAAATTGTGAGATAATAAATATGTGTCAACAACATATTAGGCTACTAAGTTTTTGGAAATCTGTCACACAGCAATAAAAATCTACCACAGCAAGTCAAAAGAACAGTTGGTGATACAATGTTATGTCGATTTCTCATTATTTATCTGTGATAAACCTATTATAAACTGATGTCGAAAAAAATCCATAGTAGCTTAATTTGCAGACATTAATTTGAAATTGTAACAATATCAATTAAGTTGTAATTTTAAAAAACTTTGGTCACTTTCTCTATTACTGTTTTCCAAATAATAACATTGTCATTTGTCCAAGCAGAGTGAAGTAAGAAATCACAAAGGGAAACTTGAGTGCATGTTTGGTCTATTTGCACACCTGCCACTACCACCTTATATTCTGCTTCCAGAGATGAGGGACACACTCATGAATTGGATAGAAAAAAAATATGTATTTGATCTATTTATATCCTAATACAAGATTGGTCAGTAAGTGTCATGATGATTGATATAGTTCAAGTATGTGAAAAATGGAGAGCTGGTTCAGTCAGCAAATGTGCTTCGGAGAAGATGAGTTGCATTGAACCATAAAGAAATGAGGAAGTTTTAGATTGCAAAAAGTGAGCATCAGGTAAAGATGGCATTTATAGTTAGAAGAAAAATACTCCACAGCCTAGAACCATTCATGTATTCGAAGCACTTACTGATCATCTTATATAACTATGATATATAAATTAATGTGATAATTTCTGGAAATAAAAGAAAATAAAATATGCCTCACGTCTTATAAGTTTAAATTTGTCAGTAAAATCTTACACTTTAAATTAGTGAGTGCTAAGTATTAATAAAATTATGGAAAACGAATAGAACATGGAGAGTCAGAGAAGAGAAATGAGCCCTTAGGCTTGGGTGACAACAAAGTTCTAAAATAGGTACAAAAGTTTGAATTGGGTTTTGAAATAAGTGAGAAATCGAGGAAGACAGATTTCCTGGAAAAAAAGGAAAATCATGTGTTTTTTTGCTGAAGAACACAAGAAATTTTAATACATTTTTACCATATATTGCATGTATAATGGGGGAAAAAAAAGAATAGAATCAAAAAGAATGAGTCAAACCTGAAAGGTTTACATTGCATGAAAAGAAATTTGAAATTTATTCTGCCAGATATGGGCAAACCAATTGTGAATGATTGGCAACGAGACTGACTCATTGTCAGATTGTAATTTCAGGAAGACTGCCCCAGAAGCACTGTAGACAACGATCAGTAGAAGATAAAACGGAGGCTAGACACAGTGGCTCATGCCTGTAATTCCGGCACTTTGGGAGGCTGAGGCAAGCGGATCACCTGAGGTCAGGAGTTTGAGACCAGCCTGACCAATATGGTGAAACCCTGTCTCTACTAAAAATATAAAAATTAGCCATGTGTGGTGGCATGTGCCTATAGTCCCAGCTACTCTGGAGGCTGAAGCAGGAGAATCACTTGAATCTGGGAGGTGGAGGTTGCAGTGAACCGAGATCATGCCACTGCACTCCAGACTGGGCAACAGAGCGAGACTCTGTCTCAAAAACAAAACAAAAACAAAAACAAGAAAAAAGGAAGGAGAAGAAGAAGATAAAACAGAATTAGGAAGACCAGTAAGGATACTAGTGCCACAAAAATTACAAACAGGAGAGATGAAAAACCTGAAATGAAGCAATAACAAAGGTGATTAAAAAAATAAAAAAGAGCATATCTGTGACATGTTAAAGGGAAATATAATACAACACTGTATTCAGCTATGAAAATTAAAATTTACAGGATTCAGTCAGAAATTCTGCCTATACTTCAGGGTCACTCATCAAAATAAGACAAAAAGGAAGTGTGAGAAAAGTTAGAGAATTTATTCAATGCATATTTTTATATTAATTTTAGATGCTTAATAAAGAATGTGTAAAGTGTTATCCAGTAGACAGCATACAATTCTGGGTCTAGAAATTTAAATTTAGAAATTATAATCACATGATAGGAAAAGGCATGAGTAAACGGATCTAGCCCAGTAGAATATGTGGATTACATGAAGAAAACAGATGATGACCTGGCAGAGAATCTCAGGAATTAGCCTGAAATGAATACATTTAGTGGGTGGATGAAGGATAAAAAGCCAGCTTATTTCATTAGGTTGCAAATGTCAAGATTACAGGAACTATAATACCACTATCTCTATAACTTTTAAAATGAGATTATGATAAATATAAAAATTACCTAGCATATTTTTAAAATAATAAAAAATATACTTCTAGAAACAGAAGAAAACATAGCTGATATAAAAAACTCCATGGATTTGTTTGACTTCAGATTAGACACTACTGAGTGAAAAATTAATGAAGTAGAAAGTATTTCAGAAGCAATTATTCGGAAAACAACACTGAAAAACAATTAGATGGAAAATATGAAGGGTTAAAATTATGAAAGATAATGTGAGAAGATCTTATAAAATATAAGGAAGATCTAGTAAGAGAGGAAATAAATGACAGAAGCAATTTAAAATGGGATTTTTTAAAAATGCTACAAAACTGAAGTAAAACACCACATTTAGTAAAACATGTTTAACCAAACTACATATTGAGAAAAAAAGGTCAAGAAAATCTCAAGCAGGATAAGCAAAATAAACTCATAAACAAAAAACTTAAAGGCAATGAAACAGAGAGGAGGCTGCCTTCAAATGAAAGGCTTTGAGTGAGAGCTAACTTCCCAATAATAAACATGAAAAAATAAAGTTATTTTTTTGTGAATGCACTAATATCATAGCAAAATACATAAAGCAAAATTTTACTCTCAGCATTTTTATATTTAATATTACCTTAAGTAATTATACTAGACATCAAGTGTCTTATCTAGCTTACAAAAATTTTTGTCATTTAATTAAACTTTGAAAATTTTTGTGTTACATAAATTTGTCCCTATCTTCCATAGCTAATGTACAAAAGAATTTACTTTTTCCTAATGTGAATAATCAGTTTCTTTCTTTCAAAAATTAAATTTCCAGACAAATTGGAATTTGAAGATGGGTATTTGATTGAAGTTACCCTAGTAAGAAGACTCTTCTTAATTATTTTGTTTGGGACTAAAAAACCACATTTTTTTTAAACTGTACATTTGCTTCATTTATTTTTAGAAATTGTATGCACTTTAGAAAACGTTCCCTCAGAGTTCTTTTTTTTTTAATTGCATTTTAGGTTTTGGGGTACATGTGAAGAACATGCAAGATTGTTGCATAGGAACACACGTGGCAGTGTGATTTGCTGCCTTCCTCCCCATCACCTATATCTGGCATTTCTCCCCATGCTCTCTCTCCCCAACTCCCCACGCCCCCCGTACCTCCCCTATTTCCCACCAACAGACCCCAGTGTGTAGTGCTCCACTCCCTGCAGAGTTTTTTTAGAGGTACCATGGTGGCCCTGCAAAGGGCTTGGGCACATGCAGTTTGGTGGGATATGTATCTTTCTGCTTTTGTACTTTGATGGAATAATTATTTTTAACTTTTATTTTAAATTTAGGAGTACATGTGTAGGATGTGCAGGTTTGTTACGTAGGTAAATGTATGTCAAGGTTTGTTGTATAGATTATTTCATCACCTAAGTACTAAGCCTAGTATACTTCAGTTATTTTTCCTGATCCTCTCTCTCCTTCCACCCTGTGCCCTCCAGTAGGCCCCAGTGTCTGTTGCTCCCCTCTTTATCGCCATGTGTTCTCATCATTTAGCTTCCACTTGTAAGTGAGACTATGCAGTATTCAGGTTTCTTTTCCTGCATTAGTTTGCTAAGGATAATGGCCTCCAGCTCCATTCATGTCCCTGCAAAGGACATGAACTTGTTCTTTTATATGGCTGTATAGTACTTCATCGTGTATATGCACCACATTTTCTTTATCCAGTCTATCATTGATGGGCAGTTAGGTTGATTCCATGTGTTTGTTATTGTGAAGAGTGCTGCAATGAACAAAAGTGTGCATGTGTCTTTATAATACAATAATTTATATTGATTTGGATATATATCCAGTAATGGGATTGCAGGGTCAAATGATGTTTCTGGTTCTAGATCTTTGAGGAATTGCCACGCTATTTTCCACAATGGTTGAGCTAATTCACACATCTACCAGCAATGTAAAAGCATTCTTTTTTCTCCACAATCTCACCAACATCTGCTATTTTTTTTTTACTTTTTAATAACAGTCATTCTGACTTGTAGGAGGAGGTATCTCATCATGGTTTTGATTTGCATTTCTCTAATGATCAGTGATATTGAGCTTTTTTCATGTTTATTGGCTGGATTTATGTCTTTTGAGAAGTATCTCTTCATGTCCTTTGCCCTCTTTTTAATTGGGTTGTTTGGTTTATTTTCTTGTAAATTTGTTCAAGTTCCTTATGCATGCTGGATATTAGACCTTTGTCAGATGCATAGTTTGCAAAAATTTGCTCCCATTTTGTAGGTTGTCTGTCTACTTGATCATTTCTTTTGCTGTGCAGAAGCTATTTAGTTAAATTAGATCCCATTTGTCAATTTTTGCTTTTGTTCCAATTGCTTTGGTGTCTTCATCATGAAATCTTTGCCCATACCCAAGTGTTGAATGGTATTACCTAGGTTCTCTTCTAGGATTTTTATAGTTTTGAGTTTTACATTTAAGTCTTTAAGCTGATTTTTGTAGCTGGTATAAGGAAGGGGTCCAGTTACAATTTTCTGCATATGGCTAGCCAGTTATCCTAGAAATAAGAGATCTTTTCCCCATTGCTTGTTTCTGTCAGGTTTGTCAAAGATAAGATAGTTATAGGTGTGCAGTAGTATTTCTAGGTTCTCTATTCTGTTCCATTGGTCTGTGTGCCTGTTCTTGTACCATGCTGTTTTGGTTACTGTAGCCCTGTAGCATAGTTTGAATTTGGGTAGCATGATGCCTCCAGCTTTGTGCTTTTTGGCTAGGACTTCCTTGGCTGTTTGGGCTTGTTTTTGGTTCCTTATGAAATTTAAAATACTTTTTTCTTGTTCTGTGAAGAATATCAATGATAGTTTAATCGGAATAGCATTAAATCTCTAAATTGCTTTGGGCAGTATGGCCATTTTCATGATATCAATTCTTCCTATCCATGATCATGGAAAGTTTTTTCATTTGTTTGTGTCATCTCTGATTTCTTTCAGCAGTGAAACCAACGTAACTAATAAAGCAATTTATCAAATATTTCAGAGCCTTCAATAATTAGCATATATAAAATATTAAGTTTTTCTATCAATAGAAATCTCAAACTGAGTAGTCATATAATATGTAATAGATAATACATGGTACATATTTCTATTATTGTATTTGATCCTATGTATACATGCCTCCAAAAATTGATATATGTATATATATATATATATATATATATATTATATATATATATATATGTGCAGTATTAGCCATTAATTCTGACTTTCTTAGTTGTCTGCGTATATCTGAGACAATGGGGTCTGGTAGGGGGAATGAGAGCATGTCTTGAGATGGAAAGAACCTGTGAGATTTTTCTTTTCAATAGTTTGGAATTCTATTTTTCAGCATGCATAATCCCTTTATTCAAGAAGCTCAGTCTGAAACATGAGAAGGTGAAAAAGTGAGTAAGCAAGCAACAGCCTGAACTAAGGGTACAGGAGTGCTGTCAATAAATTCTAACACTGGAAGTTGAAAAACACTTTGAAGAGAGAATACTATACATCAGCTTTGAGAGTCAAGTCACATTTGCAAACTCAGGAACAGTATTGGAGTTATTGCAAAGGGTAGTGTTGGCAGGATGAATGGGGTAGAAGACCAAAGCATGAGGAAACTGGATATTTTCATAGGATTGGTGTTGGAAGGGCTAACTTTTCAGGCTGAGTAGAGAAGTTTGTGAAATTAAGAGGTAGTTTATAGGTAAGCTTCTCAATAGTGATGCCCTCAGGTATAATAATCACTTATGTACTACCTTTAAATTATATCTCCCTATTACTGAAGTATGCCTAAAACATTAAATTATGCACTTATGACACACATTCATTAAAATCTGTGGAAAAATACTTTTTAAAAGCAGGATACCTACACAAAGATTGTGGGGAGAGAAAGAGCAACATAAAAGGAGACAGAGAAAATTATAGTAGATATTTTAAATAAATATGAGTACTATTTAACTAGGTTACCCAGGTATAATGTGTGCCAAAAAATATGTACTATATAAATAATTAGATTCATGCATTTGGTTAAAACTTCATATATATTCTCAAAGATAAACAAAATTTAAATCTAACATTAGTATTTAAAATCTTTAACTTTTATTAGAAATGGTTTAATCCTTTGGAAGCTCACCAAAAATATAGTTAGTTATGAACCAATAAAAACAGTGAATTTTGTTTCTAAATAAAATATTATTAATTATTATAGTTTCTGGGTGAGGATAATCAAATTATCATCAAAATGCATTAATATAATGTTGGCAGCTCAAGATTAGTCACAATTTGCCAATGAGAAACTGCAATTCCTATTCTGAAAACGATTTGTAATAAAAGTTACTCTGCGGTTAAAGGGAATTATACACATAATACTGAGAGCATTTTCTGAGAACAAAAAGATATTTATTACAAGTACTTGTGAGTCAATACTATATGATTTTTAACAGATTCATCCAGAATTTTAAAGAATTCTTTAAAAATTAAAGTTTAACTATAATGTTTCATGAAAACAGCATTCACTAATTAAACCATTTAAACAAGATTATTGGAGTCATTACATTCATGTAAGAAAATGACATGTTTTCAAACTATAAAGTAACTTTTCAGATTGTTAGAAGTAAATACCTTTTTTCCCACTCCTGGTATCTATGAGAAGGAATTTTCCCAGCAGTATTTATGCCTTCTTTTTGTCCTTCCTTCGTATTATCTCTAAGGATGTAAATTAATTTGATGATTGGTGGACTTGCAAAGAGTAACATTTCAGCCCATGCCAGCCCCAAGGACAACCTCAACTGCTGTTGCCCCAGGTCTCAGCTAAGCAGAGGTGCCTGCTTTCATTCTGCACCTTCAGAGACTTGGCAATCCTGGCCCTTTAAGAAGCAGCCCCACATGGCTATCACATTGTGCTATCTCCACAAACTAGCCATTTTAAGTAATAATAATGACATTTTGTTTGGCTCCTTTATTGTTTTATATTATTTCTCAGTTTTCAGGCCATAAATAAAAGTGCTATTTTATTGGCCATTGACTAAAACAGACCAACACATACAGATAAGATGCTATTCACCCAGAATCCTACTCTTCATTGAAAGAAGTGCTGGGAAACACTTGGCTAGTTATTAGTTTTCATTATTACTGCATGTAGCTAACAATACAAAAATCATTTTTTTCTAATATCTTGGATCAAAATTATTGTTCTTCTTGGAACTGGAGCCAGGTGAGAGGAGCTTGACAGTCATTTCTGTGTATTTCTATGATATGGGAAATTAAGAAAATGCTACTGTTGCACTTCACCATCTTTCTGAACCATGGGTACAATTTTGGAATATATGGCTAAAGTGAATGTCTGAACAAAGGTTGAATTCAAAGTGAATAATGGATCAAAAGCAGGTTTGGAACCAAATAACAGATTAAAGATAGGGCTTGTTTTCAAAAAAGTAATATGAATCACACTACAGAGTGTGCTGTCATATTATCTCTATGGTTTCAGAGGAACAATTGTCATTTGTTTCTTTCCTCCCCCTGAAAAATGGAAATTCAATTCCATTTTTCCAGTAACTGTAAAGATAACATGTGTAGCTACAATTTTAAAAGTTCAAAATAAACTTTAAATACAGTTTATAGGGCATAAGCTCAAAAGGATAACTGGAGCAGAAGTTGGGAGCTCAAAGACTTACTACTATTTATTTCAGGTGTATATGTGTAAATCTTTATATGTATCCCTGTGTATGCATATTTATATTAATACATATTATATATATATTATAACATATATACTATATGTATTGATAATGCCAACAGAAACTGAAAAAATTATTAATGTATTTTAAGTAGTTTATATTAAACATAAACAATAAATGTATTGAAAACCATGTTTTACAGACAGAAATCAAATTTTTGTTATTTCTGTTCTGCAACCCATAATCTTATATGAGGCAAAGGTCAGGCACTGTAGACAGTTAAAGAAAAGGCAATAGAAAAATATAAGGTTATGAATAATATTATGGCTTAATGAGGGACATGAAAGAATATTATGCCAGATTATACTCAGTGTTTTACACATTTTCAGCAAAATATACTTGTATGAGCAAAATTAATGAGAATTAAAACCAATAAACTCAATGTAGAGTCTATGTTCTCATTGTGCCATGTAGCCAGATGCAGCACCAGGAAGATATGGGCAATTTCTTTCTTGTAATCAAGCCAATCAAGAAAAAAACACACATTACCAGAATTAACGTGCTGTATGACTTTGTGAATGCCCCTTCAAGCTGCCAGTCTTCTTGCCAGTTCTACGGCAGTAGCATTAACCAACAGGAGTATGGACTTATTTCAAGCCCAGGTGTCGAGCAATTTGAAATGCATGAGTTCCTTGTTGCGAAACAATCATTCCCTCTGAGGCTCATATTGTCCTCATCATTCCATGAACTATGCACATGGCAAATATGCGTTTACTTGCTTTCCTACATGTAAATTTCTAAGAAGACTAAAATATGGCTCTCCCCTGCTCTCTGTTCAAAGTCTTGCAGCCAGGATTAGGAAGGCAAGCTGCAGGAAAAGAGAAAGGCACAGAATTTGAGGACTGCCCTAAAAGATTCTTCAATTCTGGCATCACCAGTAAGCAACATTAATCTAACAGATGGCATCAGACTTAAAACAGACAAGAATACAATTTAGGATTCTTTAAGAAATTCCACACAATATAAATAAAGTAAAAACTGTAAAGCTGTAAACACACTGAGATTTCCTAGATTGTTATTCCTAGGAGTTTTCACTCTCTTAGCCTATTGGCATTTTCAGCTATTTTTTTTTCTGCCACAGTACAACCAAACATAATTATCAACAAAGCATTTAATATGTTCAACTTGATTTTATTTGGAAACAGGATTGTTAAAAAAAAAAAAAAACTGGCTTTTCTTTTCCATTTGTTAGCAGACATCAATACCTTCTCCTCTGGAAAAATTAAAATGATAATTGAACAGGTATAAATCCCCCTAATGATATAGTCATAATTATTTTCTGTTATTGTATCAATATACAAAACAGACATTAGAAGACTTAACTGAAATAATTGAGGTAATTGTAGCATTGTAATTAACCATGATATATTTGAAAAATATGAATTGGCCATTCACAATCTATTGGAAGATTATATTGAAAAAAATTATATAGCTGAAAATCACACTTTCTTTTTCAGTAATAGTTTATGGTCAGGACAAGGGGGGAACAATTCATTAGACTGACTAGGATTAGTACTGTGACTAGGTTATTCTATAGAAATATAAGTTCTGGTTTCAACAGCCTAGGATCTAATATTGGTTCTACAACCCGCTAGCTATATGGCTTTGAGATAGTAAATAAAACTCAGCACTTCACTTTTCTCATTTTTAAAATGAAAATAATAATTGTTCTTACTTTACAAGGTAATTTACAAGATTATTATGACAATTAGACTTGTTAACACTATTAGAGTAACAAGGATAATGCCTGGAATATTGTAAATGATCAACAAAATTTGAATATTATAATTATATTGATTTGTTCAATTTAATAACATATATCAATTGTATTTAAAAAATTTAAGTCTGACTGTACAGAAAATGTTTCCCAAAAATTAATATGGTGATTTATAATTTCATTTAGAAAGTTTATCTATACAAATATAAGGAAATTTTTAAAATAAAAAATATGACCTTTAAAAAATAATCTATCAACAACACAAGGCTCTGATATCATTCACTTAAGTATTTGTCTGAAAAACAAGTTGAAAAAATGCCTTATGACTCCCAGGAAAAAGACATTAAAAAATATGTTGAACACATTTCCTGCATACATGGATATATAAATAAAATATGCCCAAAGCTTTGTTGGATAGGTGTGGGCTAAAACTTTGCCTATGAGATGAAACTCTGAAATGAATGTTTTTATGGTTAAGGTATAAGCACTGTACCTTAATTAGAGCAGCATGAATAGTGCTGGTCTCATGAATTTAGTAAACACTTTCCCAGGAACAGCATTCATCAATAGGGAAAAATAGATTCATGTTAAAAGATACATAGTCTTTATAAAATATGATGCTAACAAAATTTTCAATGTAAAATAAGGTTGCTTCTAAAACAAGGAACAATAAGCAACATATTTGCAAGCACAAAAAGAATTTTGAATTGCATCTGCAGCTTTGTTTGCAATTACAATACAAGAGTCGTTCATCGCATTATAAAGGAGCTTGTGAGCTCTGTTAGCTCCTTATTGGTGTTATGAGACAAACAAAAAAAAATTGTTTATTGTATGTTAAGCCTGTTCAGAAATATCTGAATTCTACAACCCCCCAACTCAAGCTGTGCATTGAATGTTCCAAATAGTGGAAGGAAATTGTTCTTACTTTCTAAGTATGTCATGGGTATTTCCATGAATTTTGTTCCTGACACTATGTGGAATTATAACCAAAAAAAGAAAAAAATGTTGATTCTCCACCAAAGGTAATTTTTTCACTTTTTTTTAAATGGGGTTTTTCTCTCTTACTCAGGCTGGATTCAAAGTTTTGGGCTCACTTGATTCTTCCACCTCAGCCTTCCAAGTAGCTGAAACTACAGGCACTTGCCCTTGAGCCTGGTCTTTTGGGTAATGAAAGAATTTATTCAAAAGCATGCTTTAAAACAGGTTAAAGTGTTGAGTTTTATAAGGGTGGGGTTTGCAAATCTGCAAGTTTTGTTTAAATTTATAGTTGAGTATTATCCATTCTCGTGTAACACAAACTCTGTGGGATAATGATAAATTTTTATTGACATTTATTTAATGAGAGAAATGAATGTGTATAATAATCCCTGAGGTTCATGGCTATCACTTTCTACTAAACCACAGCCTTTTTAGTCAAGCAACTTCCTGAGTTTTTTTGTGTATTTCACTTTCTGTCAGAAGTTTTCATTTATGCTAGGGAAAGACGATAGACCTAAAAAGAAAGTTAACATTTTCCACTTGTCATTATCATAATTCTTTTTTTTTTTTTTTTGAGACAAAGTTTCGCTCTTGTTGTCAAGGCTGGAGTGCAATGGCACGATCTTGGCTCATCACAAACTCCGCCTCCCGGGTTCACGTGATTCTCCTGCCTCAGCCTCCTGAGCAGCTGGTATCACAGGCATGCACCACCACACCTGGCTAATTTTGTATTTTTAGTAGAGACAGGGTTTCTCCATGTTGGTCAGGCAGGTTTCGAACTCCTGATCTCAGGTGATCCATGTGCTTCAGCCTCCCAAAGTGCTGGAATTACAAGCATGAGCCTCATGTCCGGTCTCATAATTTTGAATGATAGATCCTAAAGGTCATAGAGAGGGACACTGAAGGGGCAAGCAATGTCCCTATTCTCTGGGCCCCAAGATCTCTGTGTGTTTTGCTCCTCTCCATTCTTGACCTCACTTTCACCAGCCAGTGCTTGCTCCTCAGTTTTTCTGATTTGAGGGGGCATCTATAATGTAATGTCCTGTCTAGACTTGGTGAGAAAGAGGCTAGAGCATGGAACAGAATTCTTTACTCTAATTGCAGTCATTCTTTCCTCTTGCTCAATTTCTTCTTCAGGAGAAAACAGTTGCTTCCTAAGTAGCAGCACAGTGAATTCTCAAAAAATAGCCATCTGTTATGCAAGGATGCCTGGGAAAGAAATATAAGTAACCTAAAGTCACCATTGGTCAGTCAGTCCATCAAGTAATTTTGTAAAAACTTAACAATGAAATAGGACATTGATTTAAGAATCTAAAAATATACTTAATAAAATCTTGTCTTAATTATAACCCTGTGGTGTACTTTTTCTTCTCTGAGTACCATAATGGGAAAAAATGTACAACCGAACATCACAGATATGAGTTAGGTTCCAAGCCATCACAATAAAGGAAATATCACAGTAAAGTGAGTCACAGGAATTGTTTGGTTTCCTGGTGTATATATACACAATTTACGTTTATACCATATTATAGTATATTAAGTTTTCAGTTCATTATATCTAAAAAACAATGTGCATACCTTAATTTAAAAATATTGCTTTAAAATGCTAATGATTGCTGGGTGGGTGCAGTGTCTTATGCCAAGGGGAGGCCAAGGTGGGCAAACCACTTAAATCTAGGAGTTTGAGACCAGCCTGGACAAAATGGTGAAACCAATCTCTAATAAAAATACAAAAATTAGCTAGATATACTGGCACATGCCTGGTCTCAGCTACTTGAAGGGCTGAGGCAGGAGAAGTGCTTGAACTTGGGAGGCGGAGGCTGCAGTGAGCTGAGGTAGCGCCACTGCAGTGAGCTGAGGTAGCGCCGCTGCACATACTCCAGCCTGGGCAGCAAAGTGAGACTCCATCTCAAAAAAAAAAATTGCTAATGATCATCTGAACCTTCAGTGACTTGTAATTTCTTGCTAGTGAAGAGTCTTGCCTCATTGTTGATGACTGCTAACTGATCAGGCGGATGGATGCTGAAGGTTCACATGGCTGTGGCAATTTCTAAAAATAAGGCAACAGTGACATTTACTGCATCAATTAACTCTTCCTTTCATGAACAATTTCTCTGCAGTGTTGTTTGATAGCATCTCACCCACAGTAGAATCTCTTTCAAAATTGGAATCAATCCTCTCAAACCATGCTGCTGCTTTATCAACTAAGTTTATGCAATATTCTAAATTCTTTGTTGTTATTTCGGCAGTATTCATATTATCTTCACCAGGTGTAAATTACATCTCAGGAAACCATTTTCATTGCTGGTCCATAAGAGGCAACTTCTCATCCATTCAAGTTATGTGATAAGAAAGGATCAATTCAGTTACAGCTTCAGACTCCACTTCCAACTGTAGTTCTCTTTTTGTTTCTACCACATCTGTAGTTACTTCTTCCACTCAAGTCCTGAACCTCCAAAGTCGTCCATAGGTGTTAAACTTTTTCCAATTCCCTGTTAATATTGACATGTTGACCTCCTGTCATGTATCACAATGTTCTTAACGGCATCTAGATCCTTTCCAAAATGTTTTCAATTTACTTTGCCTAGATCCATCATAGGAATCATTATCTATGGCAATTATAGCCTTACAAAATGTATTTCTTAAATAATAAGATATGAGGTAGGGTTTGGTGACTCATATCTGTAATCCTAGCACTTTGAGAGGCTGAGGCAGGTGGATTGCCTGAGTTCAAGAGTTAGAGACCAGCCTGGGCAACATAGTGAAACACCATCTCTGTCAAAATACAAAAAAAAAAAAAAAAAAATAGCTGGGCGTGGTGGTATGTGCCTGTAGTCCCAGCTACTCAGGAGGCTGAGACAGGAGAATTGCTTGAACCCAGGAGGTAGAGGTTGCAGATAAAGAGTTTAAGAATTTTAAACATTGATATTTGAATAAAGTTGAAGAAGTTATTAAGTAATAGTTACAGGCTTAGATTATAACTCTGTTTTCCAAGATTTGGACTTAGCCACCTTTAATACACTAGTGTGTATACAATGACTCAGCATTGTAATTGGATCATGAGGAAAATTTACAGGTATTCTTCTCCATTGATCTGAATCTCTGATTAAAATCTTAACTAGTATTTAACCTCAGCCATCTGACCAGTTGAACCAAATTTAAACCAAGATTGCACTACCTCACTCCAGCTTGGGCAACAGTGAGACTCCACCTCAAAAATAAATAAATAAATAAATAAATAAGACTTGAAATTTAACATTACTCCTTGATCTATGGGCTGCAGAATGGTATTGTGTAAGAAGTCATGAAAACATCATTAATCTCCTCATACACCTCCATCAGAGTTCTTGGGTTACCAGGTGCATTTTCTTTCTTTTTATTTTTTTGTCTTTTTTATTTTATTTTATTTTATTTATTTTTTTTATTGCATTTTAGGTTTTGGGTTACAGATGAAGAACTTGTAAGATTACTGGATAGGTACACATGTGGCAGTGTGGTTTGCTGCCTTCCTTCCCATCACCTATATCTAGCATTTCTTCCCATGCTATCCCTCCCCAACTCCGCACTCCCTGCTGTCCCTGCCCTATTTCCACCCCACAGAGCCCAGTGTGTGCATTGATTTTTCAATGAGCAATAATATTGCAAATAATTTTTTTTTTTTTTTTTTTTTTTTTTTTTTTTTTTTTTTTTGAGACGGAGTTTCGCTCTTGTTACCCAGGCTGGAGTGCAATGGCGCGATCTCGGCTCACCGCAACCTCCGCCTCCTGGGTTCAGGCAATTCTCCTGCCTCAGCCTCCTGAGTAGCTGGGATTACAGGCACGCGCCACCATGCCCAGCTAATTTTTTGTATTTTTTTAGTAGAGACGGGGTTTCACCATGTTGACCAGGATGGTCTTGATCTCTTGACCTCGTGATCCACCCGCCTCGGCCTCCCAAAGTGCTGGGATTACAGGCATGAGCCACCGCGCCCGGCCGCAAATAATTTTTTAAACTAAGAAGTAGGCCTTAAAAGTGGGCTTAAAATATTTACTAAACCATGTTATAAGTAACATGCTTTCATTCAGGCTTTGTTGTTCCATTTTATAGAACACAGGATAGCAGATAGGGAATAGTTTTTAAGGGCCGTAGGATTTTGGAATGGTAAATGGACATTGGCTTTAACTGAAAGTCACCACATGCATTAGCTCCTAACAAGAGAGTTAACCTGTTCTTGAAGCTCTGAGGTCAGATGTTGGCTTCTCCCTTATAGTTTTGAAAGTCCTGGATGGCATCTCCTTCCGTTATAATGCTGCGGTAACTATAATACTTAGAAAATCTGTTGTCTAGTGTAATGACCTTCATTAATAATCTTAGCTAGATCTTCTACGTGTGCTGCAGCTTCTACATGATCAATTGTTGCTTCCCTGCACTTTTATGTTACGATGACTTCTTTTCTTAAATCTCATGAAACAATCTCTGCTATTAATACCTTTAAACATTTCTTTAGCAATTTCTTCACCTCTTTCAGCCTTCATAGAACTGAAGATAGTTAGATCATAGACTGTAGCTTAAGGAAATGTTTTGGCTGGTTTTATCTTTTGTTATCCCACTAAATCTTTTTCCCATATCAGCAATAAGTCAAGTTTGCCTTACTATTCTTGCATTTGCTGGAGTTGTATTGTTAATTTCCTTGAAGGCATTTCCTTTGCTTTCACAAATTGGCTGCCTGTTTGGTACAAGGGCATTAGTTTTCATCCTGTCTCAGCTTTCAACATTGCCTTCCTCACTATGTTTATTCATTTCTAGTTTTTGATTTTAGTGAAATACAGATGACTCTTGCTTTCACTTGAACACTTAGAGGCCACTGCAGAGTTATTAATTGGTCTAACTTCAATGCTGTTGTGTCTCAGGGAACGCATGAGGAGGAGAAAGTTGGGCAATGATGAGTCAGTGGAGCAGTCAAAACACAAACAACATTAACCAATTAAGTTCATCATCTTACATGGGCACAGTTCATGGCACCCCCCAAAATTAAAATGATAATATTAAACAACAGGGATCACAGGTAAACAAAACATATAAAATAATAATGGAAAAATTTGAAATATTGTGAGAAGTGTCAAAATGTGACACAGAGATACAAAGTGAGCATTTGCTGTTGGAAATATTGTGCTAGTAGACTTGCTTGATGAAGACTTACCACAAAGCTTTACTTTGTAAAAAGCATACAATCTGTGCAGCATGATAAAGCAAAGTGCACAAAAATGAAATAGGCGTATAATATCAAAATTCTAACTGTGAAAAGTTTATAAAATTACCTATGTAAACTAAGAAACATGTCACAACATTACCTATTAAGAAATACTACAAAATCCCAAATTTTCATAAAGAACAAGAAGGAATAGTTATAAACACCCTCACACAACTGATGATTAATTAATTTCATCAGATGTTCTACTTACCCCACTAGGTCATGTTGAAATACTTGTTTTTATGGGCATGAGAGCATCACTTTGTATTGCTTGGATCTTCTGCTTATTTGTTTGTTTTTTTACCCCTTGGTCAGTTATATTTTTAAAATAACTGCAGTTATTTTAAAAGCAAGCAAAGCAAACAGTTGTATAATTCCACAGAAAAACGCTGAAAGTTTGCCTAGTGAATAAATTCTACTTGTTTGATAAAAAGTACTAGAAAACACCTAATCTCTCGCTGTCTCTATCTCTCTCTCACATACACACACACACATTCTGTCTCCCTCTCTCTCACAAAATCTGGAGTAAAAATATAGCCATTATCAACATAGGAAAGTATACATTTTGTAAACTAAACTTTTACAACATTCATGATTTATAAAAATAATAAATAAAATTACCAGAATACATGAATTTCAAGTCAAATAATAATTAGAATATCAGACTTTTTAAATGTTTGAGATATAATGTTTTTTTAAAATGTCTCACTTTGTTACTTTTCTGAAGTATAATATGAATAAAGAATGAAATATGAAATACCATAATTATTATATAGGGAAGAATTTTATTAACAATATAAATGTTTTTAAAATGGATTTTTGTGACACTGATAAAGAGTAACTCTGTTTACAGTGGTGCAAAACTAATTTATTTAGGCCATTGTGGTTTTTTTAGTATATTTTTATAATAATATATCTCCAATCTCATTATAATTATAGCAATTTTATTTGGCCTCATAACAATAGATACATTTCTGCAAATGTGTGCACATACACACACATCCCTACATATATTTTTAATATTAATACCTATAATTATAAAACTTTGCAATAGGATTCTCCAGAGTGACAGAGCCAACGGGAAGTGTGTGTGTGTGTGTGTATGTGTGTGTGTGTGTAAGGGAATTTTTAGAGAAAATTGGTTCACATGATTACAAAGGCAAAGTCCTTTGCAAAGCCAAATGCCAGCTAGAGAATGAGAAAAGACAGTAGTGTGACGCCCAGAGAAGTATTATGGCTCCCAGGGAAGCCAGTAGTATGGCTCAGTACAACTCTGAAAATCTAAAAACCAGAAAAGCCAAAAATGTAGTCCTCCAGGAGAGAAGCCTTCTGGTGCATGGGAGCACAGGTCCCAAAGTCCAAAGCCCAAAAAGCCTGGAGTTTGATGTCTCTGGGCAGGAGAATAAATAGGGATATTGCTCTCGAACACTGTGTGAGAGATACAGAGAAGGGAAAAAGGAAAGTAAGCAAGTTGAATGTTCCCCTTCTGCCTGCATTGTTCTAGCCTGCCAGAGCCCTTTAGATGGTGCCCATCTACATTGAAGGCTGATCTTCCTCTCTCAGTCCACTGATTAGCATGGCAATCTCCTTTGGAAACACCCACACAAACACACCCAGAAGGAATGCTTCACCAACCTCTTAGGCATACCTCAATCCAGTCGACTTACCACATAATATTAACCATCAAAACCTCAATGCAGATGTTATCATATTTTATAGGTCAGGGAACCAAGATATCATTGCTGTTAGGTATAGATGGTTGTATCAAAATGATTTCAGAAATGACAAGGGAAATGAATTCAAAACATAATTAGCTATTTTTTAATTATTTAATTATTTAATCATAGAAATTTTAAAAATTCATCTTATGGAAACACATACCACTCCATTGCAATTCATGTTCCTCTTATTCTCACCCTGTAAGTTTTGTTAATTACATCCTAAGCTGATGACTGTGTTCACAATTTTTGGACAAATTTTAAACTAAATCATATTTCTTAATCCTAAATGAATGTTTAAATGTGGTTTTGTGGTGCTATTTTGTGATTGCAGTATATCTTATGGGATTCTGAGATGAATAAAGGAAAATTTTAATGTAGGGGCCAAATGCTATTACCAAGGAAATAACTTCATGCTTCACACTGTTTTACAGTTTGAACATATTTTATAGCTGATCCAGCAAACCATTGTTGACAACCATGCCTGGTATGTAATTCCACCATAATTAAAAACTTTGAAACATGCCTGTTATTCAGTAATATCTAAGGAACTGTTTTTTGTAATGAAAAAATATGTAATTGGATAAAATTACTGCAATGTAGTTAATTGTACTAAATACTATAAGAAACATTCTTATACCTAACCATTACGGATGTTACTAGATGAAAGTGCAGCTGAGGTATGAATCTGTCAGATCCTGTGATGTGTGAGCAAGGAACTATTTAAATTTTCTGAAGCTACAGGGTACAGAAAACTTAGAAAGAAAATGTTACTTACAAAAAAAGAAAGATGGAGCTGGGGCACTTTCTTCTTTCTGTTAAAATATTTATAAACTCACAATACTCGACTGCTAGTAAAAAAATTAAAAGACAAGAAAATAAATATTTTAAAATACTTTTCATAGGAATAAAATTTTAAATCCACAATAGATTTCATTTCTGGTCAAGAAGTGAACTAAAGCAAAAATGTGACTAAAATATATGAAAACAGCTGAAAATTCTCCCTATGTATATATACCTGTAAACTAAATTATTTATTTATATGCTTATAATTCTAAATATTGAAAATAAATTATTTTAAAATTACCATCAACTCGAATATGGAATTTCTTGAAATAAGGAAAAATGTTAATCAAGACTTAAAAACAAAAATTCTTGACTGATAAATATTAATACAGGAAACAAATAAATGTAAACATAAATCTACCCATAACAAAACATATAACTAAAGCATAGCTTAATGGTTTTTCTTAAAAATTACTCTGAAAACATGAGACTAAATTTCAGCTTAACCTCTAACCCAAAATAAATAAAATTGTGAAATCTTTGTTTCTCCCAAACTGTATTCCTCTTAGGATATGTTCTTAGGATATGTTCGTGTATGGGAGCTGACAAGGAAAACGTGTTAATAAAGCAATTATTTTTCTCTTTGCTCCCAAAAGACTGTAATTTTCTGGTTCTCATCTTACAACTAAGACTTCTCCTTGTAAAGCCACTTAAGTGGTTTCTCCTTCTCCTAGATGATGGCTCTTTGAGTTTTAAGTTACAGAAACTTGGCTAAAATTGGCTTAAGCAAATGAGGAAACTTACATGATTATGCAATTGTGACCAAAATGAAACAAAATACCATTCAAATATCTCTCACGATTGTTCCCTACAAGTCAAAAAGAATATAACATGACGAAAACATAAGCAAAAACATAAACTTTTTATTTAAAACCAATATTTTGGTAAAGTAACCTGATAAAGACTTTAAGAATTTTAAACACTGATACTTCAATAAAGTTGAAGGACATTATTAAGTAATTAGTTAAGGGTTTAGGTTACAACTCTGTTTTTCCAAGATTTGGACTTAGCCACCTTTAACACACTAGTGTGTATACAATGACTCAGCATTGTAATTGGATCATGAGGAAAATTCATTGGTATTCTTCTCCATTGATCTGAATCTCCAATTAAAATCTTAACCAATATTTAACCTCAGCCATCTGACCAGTTAAACCAAATTTAATTGAGACACTAATTCCAGTTCTGTTGGTATAATATAATTTTTGTCTCAGTGGTGATAACTCTTTAGTTATAGGAACTTTTAAATTCTATTTGCAGCAATTCACATGAGTTCTACTCTCAACAAATTTTTGAGCGTACAGCATACGCTGTTGACTACAGGCTCAATATTGTACAATAGATCTCTGTCACTTAATCATCTTGCATAATGGAAATTGCATGTCTGTTAAATAGTAACTCTCAATTTTCCTCTTCCCCCACCCACTGGCAACTGCCATTCTACTTTATGCTCTAAGTGTTTGACTTTTTATATACCTCATACGAGTAGAATTATACACTATTTGTATTTCAGTGATTGGCTTATTTCAATTATTATAATGTTAAGGTTTATCTATTCTGTTGCATATGGCAGGATTTACATATTTTTAAGACATAATATTCCATTATATGTATGTGTGTGTGTATATATATATATATATGTGTATGTGTATATATATGTGTGTATATATATATATATATGTGTATATATATATATATATGTATACACACACATAATGTTTTCTTTATTCATTTGATGAAGGGCATTCATGTTGTCTCCACCTCTCTCCTATTATGAATTGTGTTGCAATGAACAAGAGAGTGCCAACATTTTTTAGGGAGCCTGATTTCTGTCATAACTATAGCCACCACTGTTTTCTTTTGGTTATCATTTACATGAAATATGTTTTTTCATCCCTTTAGTTTCTATATGTGACCTTAAATCTAAAGTCTCTTGTTGACAGCATATAGTTAGATCTTGTTTCCTCAATTCATTCAGATACTCTACATTTTTCAATTGGGAGTTTAATTTATTTACATTTAAGGAAATTACTGATAGGAAAGGCCTTACTATTGCTATATTGTTTATTGCTTTCTGTCTTGTAATTCTTCTGTCCCTCTTTTCCTTTCCTGCTATCCACTCTTGTGTTTTAATGAGTTTTCTTTTCTTTTTTTATTGAAGAGCTTTGATTTTTTTTGTGTGTGTGCATCTTTTGCAGATTCTTTCTTTCCGGTTGCCATGGGGCTGATATACAACAATTTATAGTTATAACAGCCTAATTTATGCAGATAATAACAACTAATCTCATAATAAAAACTCTACCTTGTTACTGTACCTCCTCACAGTTTATGTTATCAGTGTCACCATTTACCTTTCTTAACATTTTGTATTTATTAATACCTTTACATATCTATTTTTAATATTTTTCTTTTAACTTTTATAAAAGAAATAAAAGTAATTTACCCACAAGCATTACAGTGATACTGTATTTTGTATATGTCTATATATTTACCTTCACCAGAAAATTTTATACTCTCTTAGTTTATACTAAATTTGCTGTTTAGTACTTTTTTATTTCAAATTTAAAAACTCCCATTAGAATCTATCATAAGGCAGGTCAAGGAGTGATAGAGTCCTTCAGCTTTTGTTTGTCAGTGGAGGTCTTTTTCTCATCTTCATTTTTTGGGGGACAGTTTTGGCAGGTGTAGTATTCTTAATTGGTAGTTTTTTTTTCTTTCAACATTTTGAAGCTGCCTCACATCTTGCTTGCAATATTTCTGCTGAGAAATATGCTGTAAATCCCACAAGTGTTTCATCGTACATAACAAGTTACTTTTTGCTTCCTACTTTCAAAATTATGTTTTTGTATTTGACATTGGACAATTGAATTATAATGTATTTCTGTGTGTACATCTTTTGGGAGGAGGCTTATCTTATTTGTAGTTCTTTGGGCTTTCTGAATCTGAATGTCCATTTCCTTCTCTAGGTTTAGAAAGTTTCATCTATGATTTTTTGAATAAGCTTTCTTTCCCCTTCTCTCTCTCTGTCTTTTTTTGTGCCACCAATTATTGGTCCACTCAATGCAATCCCATATGTTTCTTAACCTTTCTTCAGTCTTTCTTTTTTCTTCTTTTTGATCTTATGAATGGTTATATTCCAATGACCTGTCTTTGAGTTTGCTGATTCTTACTTTTACTCAATCTGCTCTCCCATTGGACCTCTCCAGTTAATTTTTTAGTTCAGTTATTTTATACTTTAGCTCTAAGATTGCTATTTGATACTTTTTCAGTATTTTCTGTCTCTTTGTTGACAATCTCCTGTCCTCATTGCCTGAGTGCCTTATTATAAACTCAAAAATGAGAAGACCAAACTACAAACTAATATACACATACACACATGGATACATACATACATACGTACATACACACCTAGCACAATAGCTCTGAAAACAAATTTTCCCTGAATTTTCTAGATTTTAACCTCAGGATACTTTTTGATTCCTTTTGGTAGTAGTTCTAGATTTTAACCTCAGGATACCTTTTGATTCCTTTTA
>NW_022436949.1:5247070-5304847 GCF_009761245.1 Sapajus apella | reverse complement strand
TCTAGATTTTAACCTCAGGATACCTTTTGATTCCTTTTAGTAGTAGTAGTAGTAGTAGTAGTAGTAGTAGTAGTAGTAGCAGTAGCAGCAGTAGTAGTAGTACTGTAGCAGTTATGAAGGTTATACATTTTTTCTAAAATATTTCTTGCCAGATTTTTGTTATTGATATTTTTATTTAAAAAAATTACATAAACTTACATTGTTTGCACCCCTCAGAAATGGCAGGAGGAAATTTTATACCAATTCAACTTAAAAGACACCCTTCTTTTTACCAAGGACTACAATAACTTACATAGCCATAACCGATTCTTAAAAAACTGGTTTTCAGACAATCTTGAGCATCACTTACATGGCACACTATAAAGTGCAATGATTAGTCATTTTCCACTTTGGTTTCTTTTGGTGATGAACAAACCCATATCACCAGACAGTAATGAAGATTGGTGAGACTTGTAGAAACCACATTCATTACATAAAACAGACAAAATAAATTAAGTTTATGGAATTGTTAATGAAATTGAATTATGTATGGTTTCCCTGAAAGCAAAAGATTTTAGGATCACATTTGCTTTGGTTTTCTATTCTTTCAACTGTGACCATTGTATATTTGGACATATCTTTGAATTTAAGTGATAGTTTAGAACATTATTTTATTTTGCTCTAATTATTTTCTGAAACATCTACATTCAAATTCATTAATTAGATTATCCAAGCCTTAATACTTAGTATTGGCTATGCTGCCTCTGATAATAAAATGAGGTAGCAAAGAACGAGAACTAACATTTTACATATTTTAAGTGTAGGAAAACCTATATAAAAATATATACATTAATTTAAATATATTTGAAATATATATGTAGGTTTCCCTTTAAAAGAGAACTTTTTAACTTTGAAAACAAAATAATTTTGCATAATTTCTACATTGTCTTCAAAATAATTTTTGAATAAATTTATTAATGCCCTGATTATAAATAATAATATATTTTTCTAATGTACATACCATGTAGCAATTAATTCAGAAATCTTAAACCAAAGATATTAAAGTTGGAGTTGTATTTGAATTATTAGCCTTAAGAGATATGTATTTGAATTATCAGATTTAAGTACTACAGTCAAACAGAATTTGTGGAACTTATTTGGAAATTATTTATTTACAATTAAATCCACTTTCAAAAAGGTATTTGTGGGTATATTAGGGAAATTCCTCTATATGTCTCGTATTAGATAATATTAAAGATGAATGATTAACTTTGTTCAGTGTATGACAATGATGTTGTCATACTTTAAAAAACTGTTTTCTTTTCCATAGCTAACCCTACCTATATTACTGGTCCTTTGCTCTCACTGCCATTTCTCTAGTTCGTACTTGATATGAATGACTCCATTTTTCCTCAGTATGCTCAGTGGAATTGAGTTGAAGCCTTGAACGTATATACATACACATTTAGCACAATAGCTTCTAAAGCAATTTTTCTCTCAATTTTCTAGATTTTACCCTCAAAATTATCTTTAGCTCTTGTAGTAGTAACAGTAGTGATAGTAATAGTAGTAACATCATAGTAGTCATGTAGCGGTTATGAGGGCTATAAATTTTCTCCACACTATTCATTGCATGATTATTGATATTGATATTTTTATTTTTAAAAAATCACTTAGGAGAAGCAAACCTATAACTAGAGTATAAAAAGTTGGGTTATTATTAACCTGTGGTAGGTGAATTACTAGTACTCCTTGGTATTTTGGGAAAAAAATATTTGCCTATATCATGCATAAATCAGGCTGCAAAAGCAACACTAAAATGAGTTACAAATAGGGTATAATATTTTCTTAGACATCACATGTAAACACTATATACCTCCCTCAGCCAGTATCTCCAAAATTCCCTTTCATTTTTAGGCTTTTGTTCTTTAGTATTTTAGCTCTGCTTCTGTAATAGAGGGGACTCAGTGGGATATGCCCTAAATATTGTCATAAATCTGAGTGTTTTCTTTCTCCAGATAGATAGTTTTAAATGGGAAGTTCATTAGAAACATTCTTTGCATCTTCATTTCTTAGGGTGTTAGCTAGCAATATACTCTTCCTTGTGCACAAAGAAGTCTTTCAGTATCCTTTGCTCCAGGGAAGCCTCTGTCTGCCAGGAGCAACTCTGCAACTGGACTCAGCATCTGGCAAGGGGAACTCTTTGGCCACACATAGCAGCAGGCCTACTGGCTTCCTATGTAAGTATTTTTGTGTGCATCATCAACCAAAGCATTTATGAATTGCCAATTTGCTCAGGCAGGGCAACATTGAGAGGCAGGCCAACTTGATCTTTGGCATATCACTCTCATCACAAACTCAATTCCATTCCTTGGCCAGACTGCCTCATAATTAAATTTCAAAAGATATGCCTCATGTTAAACAGCCTAAAATGATACTGCTTTAATGTAACACATATCTGTAACACTTGAGGCAACTGTTCAGATTTAGGTATATGACCTAAATTTGCCATACAAACATTTATTTCTCAATTACAAAAATCTTAATTAAGTCCATCCTTTCTTCCTTTTTTCAAAGTATAGTAAAAATACAGAATTTGCAGGAAATGAGACAAAAGAGAAGAGGAGAAAGGAGTTATAAAGGAAAGTGGAGGAAAGAGTATAAGAAACATTGGGGAAGAGATAAGACAAAAAATCAGGGAAATATAAGGAGAAATGAGATAAAAGTGAAATTAGAGATAGGAGAAAAACCAAAAAACAATGAGTAGAGTAGAGTGGTGCAGGAAGGAGAAGAAAAGATGTTTTGGGGTTGAAAGTTTTTCACATTTTTGTCTTTCTTTCTTTCTTTTTTTTTTTTTTTGAGACGGAGTTTCGCTCTTGTTGCCCAGGCTGGAGTGCAATGGCGCGATCTTGGTTCACCGCAACCTCCGCCTCCTGGGTTCAGGCAATTCTCCTGCCTCAGCCTCCTGAGTAGCTGGGATTACAGGCATGCGCCACCATGCCCAGCTGATTTTTTGTATTTTTAGTAGAGACGGGGTTTCACTATGTTGAGCAGGATGGTCTCGATCTCTTGACCTCGTGATCCACCCGCCTCTGCCTCCCACAGTGCTGGGATTACAGGCGTGAACCACCGCGCCCGGCCCACATTTTTGTCTTTCTACTCTTTTCCAACTCCATACTTAGGTGCTTATTTTGGGATCACCTTGAATGAAACGTCGTTTAGTTTTGTAAAAAAAAGTATGCATTAATTCTCAAATTTTCATGCTGTTATTTCAAAATTTTACTTATTAAAATATTTACTTATAATAAAAACTGAATATGCAGCTCGATCATGAATTAGTTTATGTGTGATATATCAGAAATATCTGTGAGCTATTATTTAACCGAGAGCTTCAGAGATTGCTTGGGTGATATCCTAGCTTCAAATAAGAATGAGCTTGAGCAGATCATTTTCAAAACTCACATTACTGTGACTTATTTATTTTCTATTAGTTTCAGTTTTTCACTACCCTACATAGATAGCCAGCTTCAGGAGGAATCTATTTTTCTGTTATTTTTTGAAATAGGGTCTTGCTTTTTCCCCCAGGCTGGAGCACGGTGGCATAATCATGGTCCACTGCAGCCTTAACTTCCAGGCTCAAGTGATCCTTCAGCTTTAGCCTCTCAAGTAGCTGGGACCACAGGCATGTGCCACCACACCCAGCTAATATTTTATTCTTTGTAGAGATGGTGTCTCTCTGTGTTGCTTGGGGGGTCTCGAACTCAAACTCAAAAACTGACTTAAGCAATCTTCCGAACTTGGCCTTCCAAAGTGCTGGGATTACAGGTGTGCACTGGCTTAGATGATTTTTTAAAAGGAGGTTTTGTGCATAACAAAGAACTAACCTCTTGAATTACATCTTTTTTTTTTTTTTTCATTCTTAAGAAAAGTAACAATTTTCTTGTATGACTTTTTATCAGGAGATTAGTTTTATGTCGTGTGTATTTATTTCAAGAATATATATGTTATACTGGATAATATATACATTAAAACATCTATGCAGATAGGGACTTGCTCTTCTCAAAAATTTTCAAGTTAACATTGTGTTTTGATAGCACTATAGTGTTACGTGTAATCAAGTATTTAGCATAGAAATATGTGGTTTTTCCAATTTAAATTTATTGCTTGTATTTTTTTCTCTGTGTAAACAAATGTTTGATTTAAGAGACTTCAGAAATTAAAAACATTTTCAGCAAATATTAACTTGCTTAGGTAACAGATCTCTGAATAACAATATGGGATATCTTCAAAAAGTTCATGGGAAATGCATAATAGGATAGATCTATACATGGATTTGAAATTTTTACACCAAAATAAACTTGTACTAACTTGCTATTACACATTTAAACAGGATCTAGTCTGAATTAGTAAGAATAATAAGATATCAGTTTGAAAAGAGCCCCATCAGAGTAACACGAATTCTGCCAAAATTGAAACAAAAACATATAGCAAATTTGTGGTGATGATATCACTGATGCTTTACAAAGAGTTTAGTAGAACAATGTTCCCTGCCAAAAGCAACAGTTTACAAATGGGTCACTAATTTTAAGGACTGATAAAATGTTGAAGATGAAGTCTATCCACACAAATTTTCAAACAAGACATGCATCTTATTAATGCTGTGGTTGAAGAGGACCAACAATTAGCAGCAGAATAATAGCCAACACCATAGACATCTTGATTGTCTTACATAATTTGGACTGAAAAATTAATGACGAACAAATATTCCACTTCACGAATACCAAAGCCATTGTGTCCAGATCAGCTGCAGGTAAGAGCAGCGCTTTCAATGGAAATTTTAAACAAGAGGGATGAAGATCCTGAAGCATTTCTTTGAAGAATTATAACGAGATGAAACATGGCTTTACTAGTACAATCATACAGACAAAGCACAATCAGACAGTGCCTACCAAGAGCTGGAAGTGGTCCAGTTAAAGCAAAAGTGGGCCAGTCAAGAGCAAAGGTTATAGCAATAGGTTTTTTGGTATACTGAACGTATTTTGCTTGTTGACTTTCTGGAGAGCCAAAGAACAATAACATCTGCTTAACATGAGATGTTTTGAGAAAATTAGCTAAAGCTTTAGCAAAAAAATGCTCAGTAAATCTTCACAAGAGAGTGATTTTCCAAATTCCTCTCATCATACAAGGCCAATTTTGCAACAGTTGTGATCAGAAATTATTAGGCATTCCCTTTGGTCCTTATTTGGCTTCTTCTGACTTATTCGTGCTTCCTACTCTTTAAAAAAAAATATTTAAAGGGCATTCATTACTCCTCAGTCAATAATGTAAAAAAGACTGCATTAACATGGTTAAATTCCCAGGACCTATAATTATTTAGGAATGGACTAAATGACTGGTATATTCAGTTGATGACAAAAGTGTCTTGGACTTGATGGCACTTATGTTGGGAAATAACATTTTTTAAATCTTTCAATTTCATTTTTTCATGAGCTTTCTAAAGCTTGTCATATGTTGTGCAGTGTTGTCCAAGCTTATTTGAACATGTTAACATTCTTCAAGAAAGCTGAATAAGATAGCTTTTAAGATGAAATCTTATGTTTGCTATATAATTAGATGAGTAGAGAAACAAATCAAAAGTCATGAAAAGACATTAGAAATACGGGGTTAATTCATTTGTATAGTTTTATACATGAGAAATTCAACAGAAAGTTTATAAATTACAGGTATATGTCTGATATATGGCACATTTTGGTGATCTTAGTTCCTAGCAACAGTGCTTTGCTTTTGTTTTTAATGTCACTCTTTCTATTGACTGATAACTTTATCATATAGTCTCAATGTATAATTCCATATATGAATATCCAAAATCAACCAATCAGACTACATACAGGCCTAATCCACCAGGTAAATCCATGCTGGTCATTTAATTCAATGAATGTGGCTCTCTGTAACTGAACCTATGTTGCTAAATAAACTAATGCAAAATATACAGTGGAAAAAAGAAAAGAAGGACAAAAGAAGACAAAAAGGCCAGGCGTGGAGGCTCACACCTGTAATCCTAGCACTTCGGGAGGCCAAGTAGGGCGGATTGCCTGAGGTCAGGAGTTCAAGACCAGTCTGGCCAACATGGTGAAACTATGTCTCTACTAAAAATAAAAAATAAAAAATTAGCCAGGCGTGGTCGTGTGCGCCTTGTAATCCCAGCTACTTGGGAGTCTGAAGCAGGGGAATTGCTTGAACCAGGGAGGTGGAGGTTGCACTGAATCAAGATCATGCCATCACACTCCAATATGGACAACAGAGCAAGACTCCATCTCAAAAAAAAAAAAAAAGAAAGAAAAAAAAAGAAGAAAAAGAAGAGGAGAGAAAAGCAGAAGAAAGGAAAGGAAAATCTACAGAGAAAAAAATGAACATCAATAACTTCCGTTATGGTATACATTTAGGACACATTTTTGCAATATAATGAACAGGAGAAGTTAGAGGAAAGACTGAAATATAATAGCAACCATTTTACGATATAGACACGAATTACTGGACATGGAGAGCTAAAATGTGCCAGAGTGAGTCTCCTAGTTTCAGAAGATAGTCTATTTTGGCCCATTTTATAGCAGCCACCCAAACTCAATTTCCTTTTGATAACTAAAATTGTTCACCTTTTCAAATCAATAACTTCCTTTTCTACTTACAGTGTAATGACATATAAAGCCCCAAATGATCAAAGACAGTCTTTACTTCTAATTTACTGGAACAATGGATATGCTTCTTGGTGGAAGCATTCTTTCTTAAGACCTTCAAACCTGGCATGTGTATGATCCTAGAGAGAAAAATGTAAATTCTTTAAGTGTCATAAATATAGAGAGAAGAATTCACCTCTATCCCTTGCTTCCAAGACCTCTGATCTCTGGCTATGAAAAATATGGCTCTACATGTTGGTTTTAACTTAAAGATGATTCTGAATCTTGTAGGAGAGCATCTGTACCTTACAAGGTGTTTTCCCCTCATTAACAACATAGCTAGGCATTTAGTAGCCATTGCACCATTATTATATCAAGCCAGATATTTTTATATAATGGAGTGTATCCCAAGACCAGTGATTTTTGTGAATATGACCGATTGTTATACTTTTTCCTCCATAAAATGTTTAGTCAGATTCAAAGTTACATTTTACCTGACTTTTGAAGGTCCCTCTGAACTTTATTATGAGGTAAGATAGTAAAAGTATACTTTTTCTTAGAAATTGAAGGTGAACTGCTTTCAACTGTCTTTATTGATTGGAATTAAGAAAATCCTTTGCTTTATAAGAGGCAGCAATCTGTATTTATTTGCCACTAAACAAACTGTTTAAAAAAAGTCCTCTCAAACAAAAGCCTGAGCAGGGGTTCAAGAACATGTAATTAATTAAGCCAGTGCTCTTTGGAGAAAAGAAGTAAGGCAAACAGGATAAAGTGGGGAAGTGAATCATGCAGGGATTTATCTGAGCTAGAGCTCTTCAGACTAATCCCTCTGGGAGCTCTGGATCATGATTTAAAACACAGAACTGCTTCCATTGTTGAAGAAGGGGCAAAGCTTTTGTAACCTCATGATATGTTACCCTTAGGATAAAAAGGTAGGCATCCACTCATGGGATTAAAAAGTGATGAATGTTCAGAGAGGACAGTTCTCTGGAGGAGAAGCAGTTGTGAACTTTTAGAGTCTAACACTTACAGAAACTTTGACGCAAAGGCCAGGTAAAGAGAATGTGTGTTGGGCACCAGTAGTACGCATTATAAACTTCCCACCTGAAAACAGCAGCTGTGATTGTCATCATGGTTCGATCATGTTTATGATAATTCACAGGTATTTTCTAAGACCCATTTTATTTTGCATCAATCAAAAAGTAAATTAAATAAGAATTACCAGTGGTACATGTTTCAAGTCAATGATGATGGCTCTAATAACTGCCCTTTTGCCAATGATATGTTTGCTTTCTATTTACCATTTTGGGGTTGATTTGGAATAAGTCCAGGAGTCCTTAGGTTTCACAATAAAATAGATATATGCCAAAGGCCCGTTTATTACATGATCACCATAGCTTTCTTTCTGACTCGTCAATCACCGTAGTGTTTTTCTGTTTCCCAGAAATTGGTATCTACTAGCGTCTTTTTGTTCCCCAGAAATAGGTGTCTACTAGTATCTGATACCCTTACAAAATCTAGGAATTTCCTTTTACTCAGGGTACAGTTATCTTACAAAAAGTACCACAAGTTCTTCTGGGATTATTTGTTGAATAATTACATTGTATATTGGTTGCTGCATTTGATAGACTTCCTAAGCAGAGTTTAGTCTCCTCCTGAATCAAGGGAATTTGGGTCTGTGATCTAGCTACATTTTAAGAATTGGATAGTAGTCTTTGAATGCTCATTATTGTAGCTCTATTGTGCAGGTCTACAGACTAAGATTATTATCCTATAATACCTTAGTAGGTTGTCCAGATATTTCACTCCTAAGAATGTTGCTATCAAGTAACCATCACCAAAGAACCCTGGATTTCAAAACACTCTGCCACTTGATGCATATAACTTACTGTGGCAATTGTTCCTACCTTGTCTCTGATGATTAGGTGCTGCTACCTAAGATCTCTCTCTCTCTCTCTAAGTTAATTACTGAAACTAAGAAACACAATACTATGGCAACATATCCTACCATCATCTCCAACTTACAGGGTGGAGTCGAGATAGAATTATTAAAAAGATGTTGGTGCTTCTTTCAACAGTACACTTCTTAGCGACCTGGCAAAAAGAATAGCCCTAGTCTTTATCAGTAGGTATGCATATGCAATATTTGAGAGTATTATTCTTAATAAAATCCCAGTGGCATGCCCAGAATGCCCTCCCTGCTCCAATGTGCATTTAATCTTTCATAGCCTACCAAGGATATTGTTGAGTCTTAATCTTACTAACTGTAGGGTGCTTTAGAGTATAGGCTTCAATGGACCCAAAACACATGTTATTAGAGCCATTCTATGGTCGTCAAGCTAACACCCTACCAGTCTAGTCCCCAGTGAATATAATCATATAGAAATAATTTATTAAGTGAATGTCATATTTAATCCTCTTCCATAGAGTTCACTACTGCATATGATCTCTTGATTACTGCCATTTACATTGGCAAAGTCTTGCTGTTACTTTGCTGTATAAGCTCTCTTCTCAGAAAAGACTTTGCACTTCTCTCTAAAAAATGCTGACCTTTACCTGCCATTATGGGCTTGGAAGTAATTAGGTGTGGTGGTTGTGGGACTTGTGAAGATTGCTGTCATTGAAATCATTATTTTTTCAAAGGAAGGTTTTCTATCTCAAAAGAGTTGGGATGGTGGAAACAGCTTCCTCCACCAGCAAGGAAATTTTTGGAATATAATGGAGTTTAGACTTCCCATGTGTCTACCTGAAGTCCCCAGTTCATGGTTAGGATTTCTTTTATCCCCAAACAGTGACTTCACATTGGCACAAAAGACTTAGTGACTTGTGCATTTGATTGGAGTTGCAATTCTGTATACCATAAAACTGGGACTTAGTCCTCATCGCTACTTCTGTCTGCATTATGGCTACATGAACATTACATATAACTTAACTACAGCAGGTGCTATCAGGGCACTGCCTTGTTGCTCTCAGCACGTCCCAGAGATTATCTCCAACTCCAGTGGAAATTCTTTTGCCTGCCAATGCTTCTTAACGCAAGCATTGGTTGGTCTCTGCCTTATGGTAGACTTCCAGGAGCGGCAAGCTGAAAGTGACAGGAACTTAAAACCCTCAGAGTGTTAAACTAATAAATGATGGGAGTTTATAAGTCAAATATGTCAGGTTTCTTGTCCCTCTGGTAAATAATTCTATGTAGGTTAAATGGTTAATATTCTGTAAAGGTTCCCACAGAATCCCCAATAAACTGAGCCCTAGTTGTCCACAGAGTAACCTGCTCATTAACATATGTTTTATATACTTTATTTTATTATTTGTTTTATTTCTATACTCTCTCACTGCACTTTCTGGGATTACATATAAAACAAGAAATCTACTTCTGACGAAAGAGTAAACTATGAGTGAGTTTACTTAAACCCACATTCTTGTCTGAGTATCCTTTTGGAGAAACCCAAAATTAAAACCCAGTACCACTGGAATTTTATGATTCTTAATTCATGCCATGAATTGAAATTTCAAGACGCTGACCTTATCTTTTTCTTACTGTAATTTTACCACAGTCAAAATGTGTCTTACCATGCCACAGTCAGTGTACTCATCATCTTTGTATTAGGGAACATAACCACAGTCTAGCTCCCCACCAGCACACTTTCCATTTCATCACTTTCATATCACATTTGGTTAATGCACTGTCACTGTTTACCAGGAACTTCAGCATCTTACTTGCTATGGTTGGGATATGAGTCAGTGGGACTTGTTTGGTCCCACCAAATTTCATGCTGTAATTTGATCCCAGTGTTGGAGATGGAGCCTGGTGGGAGGTGTCTGGGTCATAGGGATGGATCCCTCATGAGTGTCTTGGTGCCATCCTTATAGAAATCAGTGAGGTGTCACACTATTAGTTCCTGCAATAGTTCTCTCAGGAGATAGTTGTTAAAAAGAGCCTGGCATCTCCTCCTCTTGTCTTCATCTCATCATGCAATCTCTGCACACATCAGCTCCCTTCACCTTCAGTCATAAGTAGAAGCTTCTGGCAGCTCTCATCAGAAGCAGACATTGGCACAATGCTTCTTGTATATCCAGAATAACTAGGAGCCAAATACTCCCTCTTTTCTTTATAAATTACTTAGCCTCAGACATTTCTTTATAGCAATACAAACAGACAAAAACACTTCTATTCACGCATCAGCAAGGGAGTCACTTGTGTTCATTAGATATGTGAAGAGCCCATTCCCAGAAATCCATCTTGATTGTTTCTGGGGACCATTCCTGGTGTAATTTTCAGTAATAAATAATAGTCTTAACAGGAAAGAGAATTGTACTTAAAAGATTTAACTGAAAAACAAATTTAGCAATGGGACCATTTATAGATATGTGTTCCAATGTAAAGGAAACAACAATATATGGTGAGAAGTTCAGGGACCAGCAACAGAAGGAAGGCATGTCCACCTACAAGCCCAACATTTCTTAGACAGGCACTTTAACCAACTAAACCACGAAGACTCACACAGGCCTGATATTTTCTCACAGCCTGAGAACGGAAGCTGTTGACACCCTAGTTGTAGGAGAATGCCAGTACTGACAGACTACTGAGCTGAAGCAGATAAGGAGAAGTGAAAGAAATAGCTGACTATCTTTCATTCCCTCTTACTTCTTGCTTATGCCTCCTGTGGGCTGCAGCCAACTGGATATGAAAGGCCAATGAAGTCAAAGTGACAAAACACTCAGTCCTTTATGAACCAAGACACAGAGCAAAGCAGCAAAGGGGCAGAATGGATCTGATTGGGCAAATGAACAATAAATGGCATATGTATGTTGGCTATATTTGTTGTTTTTATTATTAATCTATCTTCAGTGTGTTTTCACATGATCCTGGACCACTGGTAAATGTAGTCATGGTCAACCTTTCAAACAAAAATAAAAGTAATTCTGTTACACAGGTTGTAACAATTTTTGTTTTTTTAGCTAGAACCAGACATTTGTCTTTATTTGAAATGTTTAAGAAGTTTGGTCAAGTCTTTATTGCTATATAAAAATTTTGTATTTTTGATACATAATAACATCTACATCTTAAATAAATGCAGTTATCAGTTAATACTTTAAAATGAATTATTCAATATTCAGCAGAGGATGAAAGTAGATGAAAAAAATACTCCATATATTTGAAAAAGTAAGAAAAAGGGGAAAAAAAAGAGAAAGAAATATACATTGGTGAAAAAGAGCACTGGAATATAATGAAAAACCTTGACAAAGTCCATCCCGGTTTATAGAAGAAGCAAGAGTTAAAACACTGCAAATAATTTTTTTAATTATCTAACTTTCATGGAACATTTAGTCTTAGAGTTATCTGACATCTTAGAGTTATCTGATAAATTGGATTTTCTAATCGTTCAATATTTTTGGTTAATTACATAATATTTACTGGGGAGGGCCATGGCTTTTCTTTAAGCAAGCAAATTTAACAGTCAGTACAATATGCAAAACCATTTGTACAATCCAACACTTGGTTTCTTCTGTAGTGAAGAAAGACATTCAAATGGTCATAGATGGATAATTAAGACTGCAAAATGAATACATTTTTTATTTAAAGTTACTGCAATGTATGACTGCAAATGTATCTGAATTTCTCTTATCCAGTTAGAAATGAATTTAGGAAACTACTTCATTTTTTTGCAATCCTGAATTCTCAATAATAAATCACATGTGGAGATATATTGTTTAGAAGTAATGACAAAGTGCTTTCTGCAGCTTTCATTAGTGGTCAGCAATGATTCTCATATGATTAGGTTGGGAAGTTACACTGAAGCATGGACCAATGAACCCCACAAGATCCTCTCGTCTTTAATATAGACAGCTGCTTGTCTTGCAAGTAAATTGTCTTGCATCCTGGGAAGATGACAACTGTTACACATTCTCACTTAAAACCAGAACCTTACAATATCATGATGCACACTAATCACTGTATTACTGTGAGACTTATTAAAAATGAATGAAAATCAAACGACTAGCTTTTCATCATAATATTCATAAGAATATCTCCCCTCCACAGAGTGGAGAAGTACTCTGCAGGCTCGGATCAGTGCCTTAAAGGCTCCCTCAGTATGCATTGACACAGTGGACCATAGCAGCTCTGAAAGAGCCATTATACTCTATCATGTCAATGGTCTGTGCACGAGGACTCCCTTAGTATGCATTGACACGATATATCATGATGGCTTCAGAACATACAATTATTATTTCAATGGAGGAACCATAATGGTTGCATTAAGATTTCAGTAAAATTTCAATGGAAGCATCTCATATACTTCTTATGAGATCATAATGATTCAGATGGGTTTGTTATTATCTTAGTAGAAGCTTAAAAAAGTGAGTGAGAGAGCGAGCCAGTAGTATTGAGTCCTTTCAAAGTCATATTTTTATTTATCTGCTTAAAGCGTTTTCTCATTTCCCACAAGCAACAAATAATCAGGGATGAATTTACTGACAGGCTTACAAAAGGAATGCAAATGGCAACAATAAAATAGGCATTTATTTAGCACTCAAGCTTGCCTGCTGTGCCTGGCACTGTGCTACATGCTTCACAGGTGTCATTTCATTTCCTACTCAAAATCACCCCTGAAGCTAGTAGTATGATTATTTTTTCATGAGAAATAGGGGCTTAGAAAAGGCAAGTAACATGCTGAAAGACCTCCATAGTCAAATGCTTCAAGAAAATGAACATAACAACTTGACTAATCTTACATTCATTTATACACATTTGAATTTCTGCATTTAGAATTCTTATAAATGATTGCCATACAATCTGAGATTATTAGTAAGGCATCTACTGTATATAACAAATACTTAAGGAATCACGAGTAACCTTTTCCCAAAGCCTTTCAATATTTTCTCATTTACTTCTAACAATGTTCAGAGTAAGGTTAATCATACCTGATTGTCTTATAGTACCAATACAGAGATCTCTCTGGTGGGCCCAATTTATTCAAACTGTTTTAATGAAGGTAAGCAGCCCAGGCCAGGAATAAAGGGAGATGAATTTACAAATTTTGTACCCTATATTCACAAACCTATTTTTTCAAGTGAAATCTTAAAGAACAAATAATAGCTGAGCCTCTCCTCCTAAGAAGTGGAAGAGGTGAATCTCAGCCCGTTTGCACCCACATCTAATTCACATTTATGATTCTAAGATAACCCCTCAGAGTCAAATTATAAACTCAGTGCCTTAAATAATTGTAATATTTCATGATCTATGTTCTTATTTAAAGTATGAGCTAAATGCCACATAGATGTTGAGTTTGTTACAGTGGTAAATAGAAAAAGCTTGTACAGTCATATATATTCTAATTAACATATTAGAACTCTGGAAAAGATACAAAACCTTTCAACTGATCTCAAAAAGAAATTCTAGATGAGTGTTTCCTCTAGAAACCAGGCTTTTATAAAGGTCAAAAAGTTGTATTCTTTCCAATGTGGGAGGGGTCATTTATAACAGGTTTGTTTTTTTTTTTAATTTATTTTTCAAGAAGCATTAAGTTTTACTTTAATATTGGCAGTGTTGGCAAAAGCGGGTTACTGTGTAACAACAAAGGCTGAATTATTTAACCAAAGTGAAAGAAAAATGCAGCCTAGTGAAAGTGTGTAACATTCTGTAGAACTAGAATGCTATGTTTCATTGAAGAGTTCAATAAAAAAAAAGAAAAATAAATAAATTAAAAGTTGAGATTAGAAGCAGTAAAAAGTAAGTCAGAAATAGAGAAAGTTTCTTTTACTGAACTCTTCAATGAAACAGGTTTTTTTTTTTTTAATTTTATTTTAGATTCAAGTCTACTATCAATAGGCACCGAGGTTGGTTCGAATCTCTCTGCCATTGCGAATAGTGCTGCAGTGAATGTGCAGGTTCGTGAGATATTTTGGTAGAAATCATTTGTTTTCTTTTGGTATGTACTTGGTCAAGTGGTAGTTCTAAGCTCTTTGAAAAATCTCCAAACTGCTTTCCACAGTAACTGAACTAATTTGTGTTCCCACTAATAGCGTATAAGCATTATTTTTCCTGTGCAGCCTCACCAGCATCTGCTGTTTTTTGACTTTTTAATGATAGCCCTTCCGACTTGTGTGAAATGGTATCTCATTGTGGCTTTGGTTTGTATTTCTCTGATGATTATCATTGTGGAGCATTTTTTCATGTTTTTGGGCAATTTGCACGTCTTCTGTTGAGAGGTGCATGTTCATGACTTCTGCATATTTTTAATGGGATTATTTGTTTATTGTTTGTTCTATTGTTTAAGGTCCTTTAGATATAAGACCTTTGTCAGATGCATAATTTGTGAATATTTTCTTCTATTCTGTAGGTCATCTGTTTACTCTTTAGTTTAATAGATCCCACTGGTCAATTTTTGCTTTTGTTACAACTGCTTTTCAAGAGTTAGTCATAGATTATTTCCCAAAACTGAGGTTCAGAATGCTATTTCCTAGGTTTTCTTGTAGGATGCTTATGGTTTGAGTGGTTTGAGGTCTTATATTTAAATCTTTGATCTATATTAAGTTAATTTTTGTATATGGTAAAAGGTAGGGGTCTGGTCTCATTTTTATGCTACGGCCAGCCAGCTATCCCAGCATCATTCATTGATTAGGGGGTCCTTTCCCTATTGCTTATTTTTGCCAACTTTATCAAAGATCATATGGCTGTATGTGTGCAGCTTTATTTCTGGGTTCTGTATTCTGTTCCATTGGTTTGTGTGTCTGGTTTTTTACCAGTGCCGTGCTGCTTGGATTACTGTAGTCTTATAATAGAGTTTGAAGTCAGGTTATGTAATGCCTCTGGCTTTGTTCTCTTTCCTTATGATTGCTATGGGCTCTTTTTTTGTTCCATATGAATTTTAGAATAGTTTTTTTCTAGTTGTGTGAAAAATGATGTTGGTAGTTTGATAGAAATATCAATGAATTTGTAGTTTGCTTTGGACAAGATGTTCATAGTAACAATATTCATTCTTTCAATCCATGAGCATGAAATGCTTCTCCATTTGTTTGTGTAACATATGATTTATTTTAGCAGTGTTCTGCAGTTCTCCTTGTAGAGATCTTTCATCTACTTGGTTAGATGTATTCTTAGATATTTTTTTTTGTGTGTGTGGCTATTGTAAGTGGGGTTGTGCTTTTGATTTGTTGCTCAGTTTGAATGTTACTGGTGTATAGTAATGTTTCAGGATATAAAAATGATAACTTTTATATCCTGAAATATTTCTAAAGTCATTTAACAGTTCCAGGAGTCTTTTGATGGAGAGACATTAAGGTTTTCTAGATATAGAATCATGTCCTCAATGAAGAGACATAGCTTGACTTCTTATTTTCCTATTTGGATGCATTTTAATTCTTTCTCTTGGCTGATTGCTTTGGCTACCAATTCCATTACTATGTTGAATAGGAGCGGTGAAAGTGGGCATCTTTGTCTTGTTCCAGTTCTCATGTAAAGTGCAACTAGTGCAACAGTTTTTGCGTATTCAGTATAATGTTGGCTGTGAGTTTGTCATAGGTTGCTCTTAATCTTTTCAGATGTGTTCTATCATTACCTAGTTTGTTGAGGTCCTTTATTGTGAAGGGATATTGGATTTTATCAAAAACCTTTTCTGTTCCTGTTGAGATGATCATATGGTTTTGTTTTCAATTCAGGTGAATCACATTAATTGATTTGTGTATGTTGAAATAAGCTTGTATCCCAGGGATGAAGCCTACTTGATCATCAAGAATTAACTTTTTGATGTACTATTGGACTCAGTTTGCTAGTATGTTGTTGAGGATTTTAATGTCTGTGCTAATCAGGGCTATTGGCCTGTAATTTTCTTTTTTTTAATTGTGTCTTTGCCAGGTTTTGGTATCAGGGTAATGCTGGCTTTATAGGATGAGTTAGGAATGAGTCCTGCTCCTCAGTCTTTTTTGAATAGTTTCAGTAGAATTGGTATCAGTTCTTCTTTGTACATCTGGTAGAATTTGGCTGTGAATCTATTTGGTCCAATGCCTTTTATTTTATCTTCTGGTTAAGAGGCACTTATTATTATTATTATTACTGATTCAATTTCAGAACTTGAATTTAATCTGTTAATGGCTTCAGTTTCTTCCTGATTCAATCTTGGGATGTTGTGTGTTTCCATATAATTATGTGGTTTTGAGACATCTTCTGGGTATTGACTTATATTTTTAATCAGCTGTATTTCAAGAGTATGGTTGGTATGATTTCAATTTTTTTCATGTATTGAGACTTGCTTTATGGCCAGGCATGCATTCAATATTAGAGTATCATCCTTCATGCGCAGATGAGAGAATTGTATATTCTGTGGTTGATGAGTGGAATATTGTATAGCTGTCTATTAAGTCCAGTTGGCCAAGTGTTGAGTTTAATTTCAGAATTTTTTTTGTTAGTTTTCTGCCTCAATGATCTGTCCAATGCTGACAGTGGGGTGTTGAAGTCCCTTGCTATTATTGTGTTGTGGTCTATGGTTTTTCATATGTTTAGAAGTACTTGTTTTATGAATGTGGCTGTTCCAATATTGGGTGCCTATATATTTAGGATAGTTAAGTCCTCTTGTTGAATTGAACCCTTCATCATCATGTAATTCCCTTCTGTGTCCTTTTTTTACTGTTGTTTGTTTAAAATCTGTTTCATCTGATATAAAAATAGTGATTTCTGCTCTTCTTTTTTCTCCATTTGCATTATGACTCTTTCTCCAACCCATTACTTTGAGCCTATGAATGCTGTTGTGTGGGAGAGTGGTCTTTTGAAGACAGTAAATAGAAGCGTCTTGTTTATTTATCTAACTTGTCACTTTATACCTTTTAAGTGGAGCATTTAGGTTATTTATATTCAAGATTAATATTGATATGTGAGATTTTGATCCCATTGTGAAGTTATTAGCTGGACTCTTTGTAGTTTCTATTATGGGGTTGCTTTATATCAGGGGTCCCCAGCCCCCAAGCCATGGACTAATACCTCCACTGAGCTTCATCTGTATTTACATTCATCTGTATCTCCATTGCTTGCATTACTGCCTGAACTCCAATCCCTGTGAGATCAACAGTGGCATTAGATTCTCACTGGAGCTCAAACTCTATTGTGAACTGCACATGCGTGGGCTCTAGGTGGTATGCTCTTTATGAAAATCTAATGCCTGATGATCTGTCACTATCTCCCATTGTCCCCATATGGGATCATCTACTTGCAGGAAAACATGCTCAGGGCTCCCACTGATTGTGCATTATGATGAGTTTGATAATTATTTCATTATATATTACAGTGTAATAATAATAGAAATAAGTGCACAATAAATTTAATACACTTGAATCATCCGAAAACCATCCACCCATGAAAAAAATGTCTTCCACAAAACCAGTATCTGGTTTCAAAAAAGTTGGGAACCACTGCTTTATAGGATTTGTAGCTATATATTTAAGTGTGTTTTGTGGTAACTGGTATTGCTCTTTCATTTCCATGTTTAGAACTTCCTTAAGCGTCTCTTGTAATACTGGTCTAGTCCTAAAAGATTCCCTTAGCTCTTCCTTCCCTGGAAAATATTTTATTTCTCATTTGCTTATGAAGTTCAGTTGTTGGAGTATGAAATTTTTGTATGGAATTTCTTTATTGTTTTTTAAGAATGCTCAAAATAGGACCCCAATCTCTCCTGGCTTGTAAGATTTCTGCTAGAAGTTCACTGTTAGACTGATTGAGGTCTCTCTGACCATGATCTGACATTTCTTTCTAGCTGCTTTAAGATTTTTTCTTTAATGGTGACCTTAGACAGTTGGGTGACTATATGGCTTGGTGATGTTCATTTTGAATAGTATCTTGCAAATGTTCTCTGGATTTCTTGTGTCTGAATGTCTACCTTCTAGAAATATGAGGACATTTTTCTTGACTATTCCCTCAAATATGTTTTCCAGGTTGTTTACATTTTCTCCTTCTCTCTCAGGAATGCCAGCTATTTGTAGGTTTGGTCACTTTACATAATGCCATATATCTTGAAGACTTTATTCATTTTTAAAAAATCTTTTTTCTTTATTTTTGTCTGGCTGAGTTAGTCCAAAAGACCGGTCTTTAAGCTCTAAAATATTTTCTTCTGCCTGGTATAGTATATTGATAAAGCTTTCAATTGTATTTTGAAATTCCTAGGCTGGGCACAGTGGTTAACACCTGTAATCCCAGCACTTTGGGAGGCCAAAGCAGGCCGACAGCTTGGGCTCAGAAGTTTGAGACCAACCTAAGAAACATGGCAAAACCCCATCTCCACAAAAAATTTAAAAAAAAATTAGCTGGGCATGGTCAACACACCTGTAGTCCCAGCTACTTGGGAGGCCGAGGTGGAAGGTTAAATTGAACGCAGAAGGCAAAGATTGCAATGAGCCACATCACGCCACAGCATTCCAGCCTGAGTGACAGAGCCAGACCCTGTCTCAAAAAAAAGAAAGAAACAAATTCCTTAAGTGAGTTTTCAAATGACAGAAGCTCCAATTTTTTTCTTTCTGAGATGTTTATGTCTTCCTTTATTTCCTGCATCGCTATGGGAGTTTCTTTGTGTTGATTTTCAACCTTGTCTTGGTTCTCCTTATGCTTCCCTGTAATCCATGCTTTGAATTCTGTATCTGTCATTTCTGAATTTCCATTTGTTTAAAGATCATTGCTGGAGAGCTAGTGCAATTTTGTGGTGTCACTACATTCAGATTTGTCATGGTGTCAGAATTCTTCTGCTAGTTCTTAATCTTGACATACTTGTGCTTCTAATTTTTATAACTATTTTTGTGCAGTTAGGAGTCTTTCTTTTTCTTTCATTTCCTATAATCTTACTTTTTTTGTTGTTGTTTCTCTTGCTCTTCCTCCTACCTCATAGAGGTTGTGGCAATAAAGTTTTCTGGTTTTGCCTCTATAGCCCTATGCACATCTTTTAGGCAGGTTTATACTGGGCTCTGCAGTTAGACTCACAAGGCAGTAGATAGTGCTTACAGGTAAGAGCCAGCTGCAGCCAATGCAGCTCGGTACATTCTAGATCCTTGTTTACTAGGAGAAGCTCTTTGTTGCTATAGACAAGGGGCTGATCCGTGGTGTGCACAGTGGTCTGAGCTCTTTGTTTAGCCCTAGGTTAGGGAGCAGGGCAAAGCCATAATGAACGAGGCCAGATTGGGCATATCATCTCCACCTACAGTTTCCCTGATGGCAAACAAGCACCAACACTGAGGGAGAATCCAGTGGATGGCCACCAAGTGCCCAAAGGTATGCCTAGGCATAGAGCTTAAAAACCCTATTGTCCTTAAATTCTCTGCATGGGATTATGGAGATGGCCTAAACTCCTAACCCAGAAGAGTGGTTGCTCTGGAGACCTGGAGATTTACCTGGGGTTCAGAGAGGGTCCCTGCACCAAGAATCTCTGCACAGGAAGGTAAGGTGACTCAGGCTATGGAACCAGGCAAGCAGGTTCTCTGAATGCCTGGAGATCTGCCTGGGTGTATAGCAGAAAACACCCCTGCAATTCACACCAGAATTTGTACGTAGGAAGGATGGGGTGGCTCAAGCTTCAATTACAGGCAAGCTCGTGCTCCAAATGCCTGGAGATCTGCCTGGGTTCAAAGCAGAAAGGACCTCCCTGTACCAGCACAGGAAGGGGTGGAGCATGTCAGGCTGCCGATCCAGTTGAGCAGATGCTCTGAATGCATGGAGATATGCCTGAATACAGGGCACAGAGAACACCATTGTACTGTGATCTATACCCAGGAAGGTTAGAGCAGCTTTGGATGCTGATCTAGGCAAGCAAATGCTCCAAATGTCTGGATTTCTGCCTGGGGTTAAGGCAGAGAGGGCCCTGCTGTACCACAATCTCAGAGGAGAAAACTGGGGCGCCCAACAATGGCACACACCAACTGGTTTTGAGTCAGCAAGCTGGCCTCTGGCTGTAAGTCTTGTCACCAAGGAGAAAGTGTAGCTGTAGCAGCTCTCCTCCCTTTCCAGGCTTGCAAGCAGGGAGTGCATGATGCCAGCGCCTACTGCCTGGGCACTTTCCACAGTTCTGGCTGTGGAGGCCTCTATCCCACTCAAGATGAGGTGCTCCAGTCTCTGGCTGGAGACTAAAATGCCTGAGAAGCCACATTGTTGGATCACCAAAGAATGGTTGACTTTCAATATACTCAGATTAAATGTGGTGTCATGCTCAGTCCCAGGTCAGGGAAAAACTCTGCAGCTTTTCCCCTTGTTTTTCCCACACAGTATCTCCAAGCCTCTTTTCAAGTTACCTCCAGGGTTTGGGAGAAACAAAGTGCTCTCCCTTAAGTTACTTGTGTCCCCAGTGAAAAGGTGAGTGAAGAGGGAGGCTCTCTGCCTCTCTCATGCACTGGGTCTCCACTCACTTTTATCAGCCCTACATTGTCATAGGGCTGTGTAATATTGCTCTGCTCTCCAGGATTGGGGTGTCCTTCACAATTCTGGTGGCTTTCCATTTTCCTTGTTTTTTTTTTTTTTTTTCCTTTGAGACAGAGTGGCGCTATCTTGGCTCACTGCAACCTCCTTCTGGGTTCAAGTTATTCTCCTGCCTCAGCCTCCCGAGAAGCTGGCACTGCAGGTGCATCCCACCATGCCCAGCTAATTTTTGTATTTTAGTAGAGACTGGGTTTCACCATGTTGGCCAGACTGGTCTCAAACTCCTGACCTCGTGATCCACCTGCCTCAGTTTCCCAAAGTGCTGGGATTATAGGTGTGATCTACCACACCCAGCCCTTCCATTTTCTTTCTTGAATTAAAACTTACAGAGTTCATCTTTATGCACTACTTTGCAATTTCCAAGTGGCTGAAGCACACTAAAATCCTCTAATCCCCCATTCTATAAAAAAAACTTTTTTCACAATAAGCTTTAACAAATGTTAAATATCATGATAGTACGTAGGTAAGTGGAATTTCAGTCAATACCTCATTTATTTGGATACTGACAAGGTTTTGGAACATCTTAGAATTGGAAGAATTATTTTTATTTATCTTACATTGTTTTAGCAGAGACCTTAAACAAGCCAATGATCCATGTCATTTTACTGAACATGTCACATTATAACAGCAGATTAATTCACAGCTGAGAATAAACACTAAGGGCAGCTGTAAGAAGCCTTCAGTACAATGTCCAAACAACCATATATGACATGCATTAATATTGTGAAGCCTGGAAGTAACCCTTTTCATAATAAAATAGTTCTTTTAACCAGAAAACAAATCACATGGAAATGTCATAATGCTCCAGGAAAAAAATCCTGTAGATGATTATGGGTATATATTGAGGGTGACCAAACAAAAGAAAAATAATTTGTCATCTTTGTTGCTGACAGTTGACTCAGGTAGAAAGAGGGCTTTTGAAAAATAAAATTAGAGCAGAAATATGGTGAATGGTTTTAAATTGTTTAGGCTATGAGCGGGTTCAGTCTAACTGGGAGATTCAAGCATGCAAATGAAATTCACATTTACCTGCAAGAGTATCACTAGAAGAAATAGGTACCTATTTTATCATAAATGTTTCTTCTCTCATGCACCCTTAAGAGAGGAAAAGGACATTCAATTTCACTGAGAAAACAGCTGCAGCCACAGTAGTGAGAGCACTGTGCCCTTAGTTATAATTTCTGCTTTAAGTTCACTGTGTGATTTGAGCCAGGCATTGCCATGTTTCGGTAATTCAACCAAAGACCTCAGATTCTGATCACTGAGAAGAATGCAATTTGCTCCTTTTTACCCTTACAGGAATATTGTGATGTTTTGAGATATGATGTCTGTTAAGTGCCTGCTTAGAAAGCAAGTGATTTATAAACACTGATCTTACAGAAGAAAACGTAGGCTCTTGACAGTCACAAGAAAATGCAATGACAGATATTGCACTTTTCAAAATGCAACCCAATATATTTCCTTTTAATCAGAAAATAAAAAAGCTTATTTTTCTTAAAGGAGCACACATTTAAAGAAGAAAAAGTGTTCAGAATAAAACTCTGAAAATTCTGAAAAGGCACCCTATCACCATCTGTAGCTGTGTTAAAGAATTTATTTGAGAAGTATATATTATTATACTATAGTGCAATTATTTCTTAATTTTTATGCATCCATAATTGTAGGTACATACATTCACATACAGACACACATAGGAATACATATATATACCTAAATACAGGTTGGCATCCCTAATCTGAAAATCCAAAATCTGAAAGGGTCCAAAATCTAAAATGTTTTGGGTGCTAACATGATGCCACAAGTAGAAAATTATATAAGTATTTAAAACAAATTTTGTTTCATGTACAAATTTATTAAAATTATTGTATACAATTATATTCAGGCTATATGTATAAGGTTCATATGAAACATAAATGAATTTTGTGTTTAGACTTGGGTCTCATCCCTAGCATATCTCATGTATATGCAAATATTCTGAAATTTGAAAATAATCCAAAATCCAAAACACTTCTGATCCTAAGCATTTGGATAAGGGGTACTCAACCTGTATATAATAGATGGATAGATGATAGATAGATAGCAAGCTAGCAGCTAGATAGATAGATAAATAGATAGACAGTAGATGATTGACATGCACATATATATACATGTATGTGTATATTTAATATAACCTGAATATGGTTAGATGTGAAGGATGCACTTATGTTTTATGCTGTTTTGATTTAAACGACTTCAGAATTCCCTCCATTTTGATAGGTAGACAACTTTTTTTGTAAATTATCTTTCTAGCTAAGCCTTTACATGTCTCAGCAGCACAGAAAATATAACCATATAAAACCCAATTTCCTGCAAAATAATGCGTATTACTTTTTCTTTTAAATTTATAGAGGGATTCATGTTTAATTATTTTACTTAGGACATGTTATAAAGCAGCAGTTTCCCACAGACAGAATACAAGACAACACTTTCCATGAAGATTTAGGGGAGAGTCTTTTGTCTGACAGCTTCTATAGTTTTAAGTTGATAGTCAAACACTCTAGTCACAGAGAGATCTTCTTATCTCTTATTTAATTATTTTAAAAGTCTGAACATTTGCTGTATTTTTGTTATTTAAACTCAGAGACCTCGATATTTCAAAGTCATATTAGTGAGTTTGGTACTAGAATCAGACTGTTATCTAATGAAGGAAAGACTGCATTTATGCTAAAATAGAAAATGTTAGTTAATATTATTCAGAGTCCAGGATGCCAATTAGGAAAGATGGCAATAATTCTGATCTGTCTTCTTCTCATATGATCTTCACCCCTTCCCAATCTCATTTTTTATTGCAGGTAAATGAAGAGTCCAGACCTTGTGTGTATTTAATTGTATTTTCTAATTGTTGAAATATGTTAGGAAAAGGTACAAAGTATATTGATTTTCCCCAAACTTCATAGTTTGAAAGTTTCCTGAGTTTGTTTACTGAAGTACTTAAAACATTCCCAAGAAACCTGGAAAAATCAAGACATTGCACGGTACTCCCACTTGGGCCTCAAAACTCTGATGCACAGTGATAGCTTGCCCAAACCTGACACAGCTTCCTTCTGCTATGAAAGTAAGGGATGGGGGATTCTTTGGCAGCAGCTGAAACGGCAGATTCCCCAAAGGTTGAGACAAGTAAAGGAACAGTTTTATCTTCTCTGTCCCTGGAGGTAGGTAGGATGCTCCCAAGGGTAAAGGGGCAAGTGAAGCTGAGAAACCATACATTTCCATAGAAGTTCTAAGAATTTCAGAACACTTAATACATTATCAAATTAATGCTGGAAGGCAAACTGAATTGCCCACATTCCTGCTTTCAGTTAGGTCATAGGAGGAAGTGAGGTACCTTAGAATCTGCAATTAACTTTCTCAGAACTCTGGGGTATCATTGAGCCCATTGCAGCAGCAATTTGCTAAATGGTACTCTAGTGATCAGAAAGAGTGAGTGCAGTACCCCATGTGCTAACTTATTCCCAGGAAGTCATTAGCACACTGGAAGAATCCAGCTGATTCGAGCCCATTTATCCCTCAATGTACTAGACATGGCAGAGCACATACAGTCAATTTTATGGCTTCAAAATCCAAGTTAGACAAAACAGCAGAGACACAGAAGTTGGAAACCAGATGCCAGGGACAATAAGGAAAGTATGGTTTAAAGATGTTTGTGATAAGCCATGTTCTTTCCAATGTATTAGGCATTAGAAACTGTAATGTGAAGTTATATATCTAAAGTTTCCTGATGCTTGAGAAATTTAACTAGAAGTCTAGCAAATACACATAACTCAATGCCAAAAAAGAACAAGCTTTATAACATTAGTCCTCCTTACTCCTGATAGTTACAGTTCAATAGAGCTCTCAAAACTCTGAAATAATCCCATATAATGTATTTGTCAAATGCTTAAGAGGGATTAATGACAGCATCAATGTTCAAAAACCAGAGAAGTAATATTTACAAATTTACTTCCCAGTTTTATTTGCTTGTTTTTGTATTTAAGTTAATATTGTAGTATTCTGAGTGTTGCTTTTTTATGGCAAACATATTATGTAAAACTAGGTTTGAAAAGGCTTTTTTAAAAAAACTAATATAAGGAAACAGGATATGAGATAACCAGTCCTACACCATGTGTGGCTCCATAAAGGGTCCTTGAAGAATATGTACTGCAAATATTATTCGATTTAGCATGTTATATACAGTGTTTATAAAAACTGGAAAATATGTATTTTCAGGGGAACATTAAACTTTTTTTATGCTTGCTGCTTCAGAATTAGCTATAACCTTGAAGAAAGGCATTTATTTTAATTGGACAACCTGTTATGGCAAAGGAAATGCTACTGAGTGTGCAGTTGTGATAGGAGGGTCATTTAATATAACTGCTCACAAAGTTTTTTTCTGAAAAGCTTAAAAACGACTCACATGGTCCTAATAAAAAAAAAGTCCCTCTTCTGGACAGTATAAAATATTTATTCTAGAAAAGCATTTTTGTCTCAACTACCCTAGAGAATGACACTAACACCAAAATGAGGTCTACAGTCATATTATATTCAGTGAAAGAAAATGAAGAATTTCAATTTCAAGCAGGAAGCTAGTGATACTGCTATCAGTCAATAGGGAAGTTTTCCTTTTATCTCTCAGTTTGTAATACAACATCACTGTTACTGCAGTTGAATGCTCAAATGAGCTGTAAAACTTAGTTACATAAAGACAGTGCTTTCTGGCCGGGCTCGGTGTCTCAAGCCTGTAATTCCAGCACCTTGGGAGGCTGAGGCGGTTGGATCACGAGGTCAAGAGATCGAGACCATCCTGGCCAACATGGTGAAACCTCGTCTCTACCAAAAATGCAAAAATTAGCTGGGCGTGGTGGCGTGCGCCTGTCGTCCCAGCTACTCGGGAGGCTGAGGCAGGAGAATTGCTTGAACCCGGGAGGCGGAGGTTGCAGTGAGCCGAGATTGTGCCACTGCACTCCAACCTAACACCTGGCAACAGAGTGAGACTCTGTCTCAAAACAACAACAACAACAAAAAAAAAAACATAGGGCTTTCTACACTGTAGTCAAAGTGAGAGACATATGAAAATAGAGAAGTAAAGAAAATGGGAGACAAATGAGTTAAATAATGGCAACATTTACTGAAATAGCCCTCAGAAAATAGTTAAAATACCTATTTATGTTAGTGTAGTTTCTGTCTCATGATTTGAATGTCAGGACCAATCTTTGGGGAGGTGGGTGGGCATATTCTATGTTCTGAGATTTGGGAACAGATGAACTATCCTTGCAGTCCTATTGACACAGGGGCAGAAGTTGGGATCTCACACTGGATAATGATGAGCCTTCTTGAGGGCATATAATACTGAAATACATTCCGGATAGCATCTATAGAATAATTTTTTATAACGTTCCCTCAAAACCTCATAATATCAAAACTATGTTTAGGGCAGCCACAATCATAAGGCAAAAGAATAAGATATATATTGCTATCTCATTTTTACTAAATATAGAGAGCCTTCTATGTTTGAGGTATTTCCTGATTTATATTGTACCAAACTCAAAATTAGTAAGACACACACTTTAAGGAATTCACAGCGCTGCAGACTAAAAATTGAACTATGTATCTAAAGAATCACAATACAAGGCAGAAGTAGCAGCAAAATCTAAAGTTAGAAAATGTTCTGTATATGGCTTAAAGGGATTAAGATAAAAACATGGTAACCACACCTGACTTAGTGGGAAGGGCATGCATGGAGTTTGGAGGCAGAAGGATCTAAGCTAAATTGTGTTTTTTTCTAGAGATAATGATTAGTGATTGAGAAAGATGATGATGATGATGATGATAATGATGAAATAAACCAATTAGGATCAGTTACTATTATGTTGGAATAAAAACAAAAACAGAAGAACCTTATAAATTGAGTGTTCAATTGCATGGGTTAGCCAGTTGTACACTTGTCAGGGAAAAATTCCAACCTCACAGAGGATGACAAGGAGTAAACCCGCCACAACTCTCTAGGTGACAAAGTAGACCATGCAATGAGGAAAATTTATTACTTACAGTTAAGCAAACAGTATGAGTATCAGCATGGCAATGCCAGTTTCTCTTGCCCTCCAGTCCCACAGGGTGACATCATGGGCCCAGATGGAGGTTATACATCTACTGCACTGTACCACAGTCAAGGAATCTATGGCCCCATGTCTGACACCTTTTATGGCAAGCAACAAACAAGTCATTCCCTCTCCCCTGGGAAGCAAGCCCTTGCCGCGTTGGTGTGCTCTGGTCACTTTTACTTAAGCAGTTGCTTATATGACTAGCTACTGAAGCTGCCTGGTATCTGGAGATGATAACCCTTGTCATCTGGAACATTGAACAAGGAAGTTTACGGATGCTCAGCGCCCATGTTGGACTGCCTCTCTCAACATTTGTGTTAGACTGGTGTGGGTCATTTTTTATAAAAATATTTTGAAGACATAAAAAGTAAAATAAAGTTCAAGATTTGATGTTTATTTAAACACGACTGTGAGGGGAGAGAGACAAAAAATATAAATAAGAAGAAAAAGCAGGTGGCAGTATAGGAATAAGAATGGGATGTAAGTAGGTAAATGGTAAAAAAGAAAACGAAAAGGACAGATTCTTGCAGAGTTTCTCCACCGCGGCGCACTGACATTTTGAACATAGGCACAATGACATTTTGGTCCAGGTAATTCTTACTTTAGAGGGCTTTCCAGTACACTTTAGGCTGTTTGACACTACCTACTAGTAGCTCCCCTCTCCCAGTTATGACAACTAGAAATGTGCCCAGACGTTGTCAAAAGTTCCTAGGAGGAAAACAGTGTCCCTGGTTGAGTACCACTGGATTATATACAAAAACAAAGCAAAACCAAATAACAAAATAGAAAGCCAGAATGAAAACACAACAAAACAAAATAAAATAAATAAAAACATTTTAAAACAAAATTGCCAATCCCTTTATTTATGCCAGGCACTGGGCTAAATCCATTAAATACATTATTTCACTTAATATAGGACTACTCTGATAGACTGTTATTATTATTGCTGTTTTAACTCTGAGAAAATAGAAACTCTTACAGTTTAAATAATTTACACAAGATGGCATGTCTAACTGATGCAGTTTCCTAACACTTCGCAAATCTGACTAGGATATAACACAGTTCACTAACTGCTAGTTGCAGAATTGGGACAGCAAAGCTATCTGATGCCAAAGTATCTGTGCCTCACTTGCCTATGTGAAAGAACTGAAATCACTAAATGTGAGACAGGAATCTTTCTCACTCACCATCAGAAAAGACACATTTAAAAAGGGCGGTTTTCTAAGAAACATGAGAAAACAATTACTTCCTTAGTTTTTCTAAAGTGCTTATCATTATGAAAAGATAAAATTCTGCAAACTAAAACAAAAGCTAGAGATACATTTCTTTTTGTCTGTATTATTTTGAAGCCCAATAGGGAAATGATAACACAGTTAAGACCAATCAAAGAACACTACATAGAATTGTTTTTGTAATATATCTCTTTCAAAAGTGTAGATTTTCCCAACCATTCCCACAGTTCAGAAAAAAATGGAAAAAAAAGGATTACTAAACTTTCTGTGGACACATTTGTTACAAATAACATGCAAGTAAGTAATTGGGCTCTCAACCAGTGTGATAAAGCTGGATCCACCTTTCAGTTGAGAGTACATTACTTTGCAGAGATCATTGCGTGGTACATTCTGAAGGGAACTAACAAATTGGAGAAACTCATAGAGTTGAGCTTTGTTGTTTAGTAATAAAACAAGCCCAAATTTATTTTTTAGCCACTCTGATCAATGTCAGGCTTATCCACAACATATAAAAAGGGCTGATCTAAGTATCTGTTCATTACATTGCCAGATTCTGAGATCTGAGCAGAATGATCTGAGAGAAGGTGTTACTCTTGGTAGTTTTCTGTAATGCTAGACATATAAATATATCCTCAGCCTAAAAGTGTCAGGAAAGTCTTAAAGACCAAGGATATATCAGGAATTGTGCTAGTTAGGAGTTTACACTCACAATTTGTGGTAGCCTGTGTATGTTTAAATAGTTTATTTCATAACAATCTTATAGGAAAAATACATAATTATGTGAAATTACATTTTTAAATGCTATTCTGTGTCCACAATGGATAGAAATATGGCCCAAACTTCATTTATGAATCTAAATATAATTATTGCCATATTTAACACATACTTGTTTAAATATTCAGATATTAATGGAGCATTTTGCCACATACAAAGTGGAGAATATATTGTGTCCCTCACCAGAAATATTATAAATAGCAGGAGGGGACAAGAGAGATACAAGAAATTATAATACAGTGTTTAAGAAAATGAGCATTATCAGAAAAATACAGATGCATACTATGGAACCATGAGGGGAAAAATTAAGTATTCTCTCAGAGAACAACATGGAGATTTGGGGAGTATGAACAAGAAGTGACTTGGAGAGACTGGCAGGGGGTGAAGCCAGGCAGATAGCAAGATCAGATTGTCTAGCTTTGTAGTCTCATATAAAGGTCGGGTTTTACTATGAGTGAAAATGATTCCTTTTGAAAGGTTCAAGAGAAATAGTGAAATCAACTAATTTAATTTTTATCACAATCAATAGCTGCTATGTTAAGAACAAACTAAATGAAGAGACAAAGGTCTAAGCAGGGAATTCTGTTGGGAGGCTAGTATATTAATACAGGAGGGAGGTAAAAGTGTCTTGAACCATAATGCAAGAGATCATAGAATGAAAAGTCAAGTGTTAAACCCAATAATGCTATGAAATTTGGAAAATAGACTGTGGTCAGTCTGGAAAGTCAAGTATGGTCTAAGGTGTTTGCATTTTATTCTGTAATCAGTTGAGAATCTCTGAATGTCGTTATAATTTAAAAGACTTTTAATGACAAATTTTGAAAATACATTTATAAAACGTGTATCAATAGAACAACATAATAATAGCATAAAATAAAGAACAAGTTAAAAGTTAATTCAGGTTAATTCAGGCAGAAATACACAGAAACACACAAAATGTATTTCAAAAATACATTTATAAAAAGTATATGTCAATAAAACAGAACAATATAATAATAAATAGCATAAAATAAAAACTGATTAAAAACTAATTCAGGTAGAAATACACAAAAGCTCTTGTATCAAATTAAAATGCTTCTTCCCAGAAGGCAAACAACAAAGCAAAGAGACAACTTACAGAATGGGAAAAAATATTTATAAGCCATACATCTCCCCTAGGGTCAATATCCAAATTATATAAGAACCAACAACTCAAAATCAAAAAAGCCATACACCCAATTAAAAAATGGGCAAGAGCCTGAATAGTCATTTCTCAAAAATAAGATACAAATGACCAATAAATATATGAAGAAAATGCTCCACATCACTACTCATTAAAGAAATTCATATTACAACCACAGTGAGATAGCACCTCACACTTCCCAGAATGACTATTTTCAAGAACAAAAGCAACCATATATGTGTTGGCAAGAAGGTAGAGAAAGGGAACCCTTACAGATTGTTGGTATGAATGTAAGTTATTCTGTGTAATGTAATGTGAATACATGTGTATACCACACAAGGAAAATGTGGTATATATACACAGTGGAATACTATTCAGCCTTTAAAAAGAAGAAAATTCTGTCATTTGTGGCAACATGGATGGAAGTGGAGAACACTGTGCTGAGATAAACCAGATGAGAGAAGACAAATAACACATTTTATCACTTATATGTGGAATCTAAAACAATGAAACTCATAGAAGCAGAGAGTAGAATGGTTATTACCAGAAGCTGGGGACTGAAGGGGATAGAGAGTTACTGGTCAAAGAGCACAAAGTTATAGTCAAATGGGAGGAAATAATTATAACTATGTAAGGTTTTGTACATGTTAATTAGCTTAATTTAATTATTCCACAGTGTACACCTATATCATAATATCGCTTTGTACCCTATAAATAATGCAATTATAATCTGTTAATAAATAATTTTCAGAAACCAAATATGTTAAAAAAAAAAACTGAAATGAATCCTTGGCAAATACTAGGAAAACATGTATTTTTCTAGAACATTAAATCAAGAAAAAAAAGAAAATGACAGAATTAACTAAAAATGGCAAAGTGAACATAAGAAATAAGTAACAATATAAAAGACAAAAGTTCTAAGGATTTTTATGACAACTTTGTGTTAATAAATATGAACCACTTAATGGCATGTGTAGATCAACAAATAAAGGATTTCTAAAAAAATGAGCTGTAATCAGAACTGTACTTCACCCTGGTGAATGCCATTAACAGAAGTAGAGAAGTCAAAACTAATAAAGTGAAGGGAAAATACAGTAAGCTTAGTTTTAGCTGCATTGAATAATGCATGACGGGAAAGTGAAACGGGGTAAAAAAGGTAAAAGATGGATTTAGAGGAACTATTCATCCTGGATATATATATAATTTTTTTAGACAGAGTCTCGGTCTGTTGCCCAGGCTGGAATGCAGTGGCGTGATCTTGGCCCACAGCAACCTCTGTCTCCCAGGTTCAAGCAATTCTCCTGCCTCAGCCTCCCCAGTAGCTGGGACTACATGCACACACCACCACACTTGGCTAATTTTTGTATTTTTAATAGATGTGGGATTTCACCATATTGATCAGGCTGGTCTCGAACTCCTGACCTTAGGTGAGCCACCCACTTGGGCCTTCCAAAGTGCTGGGATTATGGGTGCGAGCCACCATGTCTAGCCATCCTGGATGTATTTTAGGTTGATAACCAGGTTGGTTATTGGTCACAGAAGTAAACTAAAGGAGACAGGGAACAGTATGGCTGGGCTATCTCAGCCCAGCTGAGTACTGAATGTGTCAAATGTCAAAGCTGTTGCCTTTGCAATTGCCTGTGTTTATGAGGAAGGAAAAGACATATTCTTTCATGAATCAACCTGAGAGCCCATGGCTTTTCTACTCTAGGTTTGCAAGAGATAGCATGACATAAAATATAGGGTTGATGCCAGTATCAGAGTGTTCCTTTGCTACTGCATGTACTTAGTCATGAAATTCTAAGTTTTCTGGGATCTAGGGCATCACATGACATTTTACAGGGTTCTTGTTAAAATATTGCCCTTAAAAATGCAATTAGGAAAACAAAACAAAACCATGAAGACCATCATAAATACAAATATTAATATTTTCATTATAATATATAGCTTTTCTTCCTGCTGTGTATTTTAAATGTTATTAAAATATATTGTTGTCATCATTAACAGATTCAGTTTAGCAACTAATACATTACATGTAATATTTGAGTGATCATTCCAAACCACCTGACAATCTAGTGATTTCAGGAATTTCCTATAGCTACTTTTTAACCTTTTAGTTTGCAGTATTATTTTTAAAATCTCCTTTAATAAAGATGCGCATGTCTTTCTTAAAATTAGAAGAATAAATGGGACTATATGATGATAAAAAAGTTATCAGGGATATAGAAGATTAACCTTTACTCCTGGTTTAATTTTGATTGATTTTCTCTTTGATTGTTTTCCATCTAAAATTTAAATAGTTAATGTTTTTCTTAAGAAATTGAAAGTAATCTTATTAAGATGTCATATGCTTAGACCACATTAGTTACATAAAAATATATAGGATAATTTTCTTGAATTTATAGTAATGTTATTTTTAGTAATGATTAAATTAACATTTGCATTTCATGGTATAAAAATTGCTTTTGTTCTCTGTACAGTACTCCTTGTCATTCTCTTTTTGTCAAAAAGTAAATTAAATAGCTCAGAGAAGCTTTGTGCAGAAGTGTTTGCTCCTTTATTATGTTCTAGAGGGTTGGGAATACAGATATAGCCTTTCTTTGCAGAAGGCAGTATAATAACTCTGACAAGAATATAAGCAGAGCTGTTAGCAAAGGCTAAATGCAAATAACATGGCTAAAATCCTGGCTAGGGAATAACTATCACAAGTGTGATCCACTATGACCATGAATTTAAGGTTTTATTTGCATTACTTCTAATCAAAGAAGGGTATTTGATAAAGTTTAAAATTTTAAATAAACTCTCTTTCATTTGCCTTCTTCACTATTTAGAACGGGACAAGCAAACCAGCTTTCTTTCACTTCTTAAACCCTGCTTAATGATTTATCAATGGTTTAACAAAGGGAAGCTTTATTTTAATTCAGTAAGACTCTAGTGTCTCTTACCATTACACCTAAAAATACCTATAACAAATTAACTGAAACAAATCCACTTTAGTTGCTTTATTTTCTCTATAGTCACAGGGATTTCATGTAATGTGAGGCAAAGTTTTGGAAGCTCTGACATCTGAGGTTTTGAGTAAATGACTTTTTCCCCAATTATTTCACCTACTTAATCTCCACTTTTATTTGCAGATATAGAACTAGCCTACTAGGCTGGCATATAATATTCTTATTATTGGACCTAGGACTTTTATAAAAAGTGATTTACTGTTTGCTTTTAATAAAATAAATGATCAAATCTTTATAATATTTAGCCTAGAATTTATTCATCCAATATAAAAATAAAGTTTTTCTCATATTATCTTTAAGACTTATTTGATCTTATTCCTAAATAACAACTCTTGAAAGTTTATTTAGGCCCTATCAATGTCAAACATAATTTTGGGAAATAATCTATGGGAATATTTCATGACCTATTTTTTCATGTTGCAAAACCTCATACTTCATATTTTGTCAAGGACAAGTCAGTGGAAAAAGGGAGAAATATGCTGAAGAATGCAACAAATCAAGTATTAATTAAATTAAGACCTGTTTCCCCAAATGGATTATCATATGTTCAAATCACTTCAAAAGATCTTGAATTTAATTCTCATAATACACAGAGCCAATCAAATACCAAAGACAACTAAAAGTTGTCCAACATGTAGAAGCAGTTATAAAAATTTTTAAATAGAAAACAAACAAAATAATGAATGTTTTAAATAAGTTAAATTTCATGTCCTTTACTAACTACTAGCCTTTTGTTTGAAAACATTTTGAAGAAACTTAGGATTTTAGGAGTCTCTTCAAAACAGCAAATGTTTTCCCAAGGACTTCCACATATCTCCAATACTTAAGGAAAATATCTATAGTACAATAGTTTAGTTGAGAACTCTTCTCTAGTACAAGAGTTTGATATTTTGAGTGTAAGAACCACTTACAGGTATTGATTGAATGAGTGTGTATGGGTGTATGTATGTGTGTGTGTCTGTCTGTGTATAAGTAAAGGGGATTGAGAAAACAAAGGATAATTGAAGGAACAATTGACTAGGCAACTATTATGTGCTAAGAATTCACAACATTCTAGGAAAAAAGAATTATTATTGCCATTTTAACTTTTAAAACACAGTCGTGTTTTAAACATTCTTAAAGAAAAGTAGATAATGGTCCAGAAACTCAGTAATAAAAATTGCTCAATGTTCAAACAAATTTTTCAAAGTAATCAGTTTGAACTACCCAATAATGGGTTACCAACTCTTAGTTTGTGAATTTTAACTTTTAAAACACAGTCGTCTTCTTTAAAAGATTAAAAATACTATACTTAAGACTCTCATGTCTGGTGTTTCAAGTGGCACAGGTGATGGATGTGTAGGAAACCCATCTATCCTTCACTCCCTCCAAAGCTCTAGATATAGAAATGCCATATTGGTTTTCTTCAATGATTATCTGTAAGTAAAACAAGCAAAAACATATATTTAATCTTCCCAACACTATAACTCTAAGAATTTTTAAAAATCAATTTATGCTAACTTTATTACTCTTGATTATACATTTACTAAAACATTATGTTTTTATTTATACTCAGTAAAATAGTGCTAACTTTGAAATAGTGTCTCACTGCCTTATTATATCAAGAAGGTCAAGAGAAATGATAATATTCTGCAAGAGAAATGTGTGTGCTTCTTCCTATTTAGTATGAAAATATAACTTTAAACATTACTTCACTAAGAAAAAATTTATAAAAACTATTCTGCCAGGGATAGTAGATAAAACTTTATAAGAGCCAAAATGACATGGACCCAGGGGAAAACCACACTGATCATAAGCATTTGGAAGCAAAATTTATGGGAAAATTTTAATTCCACTTTTAATTGGGAGTGACAGTGATTCTCTCAGGTTGTCTTTTCATTGTAGAGCTTTTGTTTGTTCAGTTTTAAAGATTTAGATGTTCATTCTTATTTTGTATCCTAGTAGTATGATAGTTTTAAATCTGTGCTTAAGGTTTATTTTTCTTGTTTTGATAATAACTACCCAGCTGAGCTATAGTACTGGTTCATTGTAAATCACAGTAGGAAAAATAAAATTGAAAGGTTCTGAATAAATGAAGTTCATATTTCTTGTCTGTACACTTGGACAAAAAGGAATCTGAAGCTTTAAAGGAAATTGTATGTCACTTACAGTCGTTCTATGGGGAATACTCAACTTATTGGGTAAATGATATCTCTAAAAAGATATTTAGTAAGTGTTCTATGTTATAACTTCAGTATTTATGATATACTACATTTATGGATTCAGAAAGTATTAGCCCACAAATTAACTTACTCTTCCATGTTAATCAAGCAAGATTTGCCTTTTAGACATCCTTAAAGGAAAAGTAGATAATAGCCCAGGAACTCAGTAATAAAAATTGCCCAATCTTCAAACCAATTATTCAAAAAAATCAGTTTTAGCCACCTTGGGTTACCAGCTTTTATCTTGTGAACAAACCCACTGTCTATTATTTACTTTCTTTATTTTTGTATTGAAGAACTATGCCCTCTCCATTTTGCTGCTGCATACATACAACGTTCCCTTCACCCATTCATGAATTTTTTTTTTATTCCTATAGGTATATATTTGTTTCACCAATGTTGATGCCAATTGTGAATAATTTCCTTAGGGAAAAATATAATATTTAGTATTTTTAAACACAAGCATTATTCTAATTATTTTACATAAATTATCTTATTTCATTTACATTGCAACTCATTAAGTAAATAATAATTTCATTCTCATGTGACAAGTGAAGAAACTGACACAAGATAAGAGTATTAGAAAACACCTGTCACACATTTTATATATTTAGTTATTCATTTATTTATTTGAGACAGAGTCTCACTCCTCTTGCCCTGGCTGGAGTGCAATGGTATGATCTTGGCTCACTGCAACCTCCACCTCCTGGGTTCAAGCAATTCTCCTATCTCAGCCTCCCGAGTAGCTGAGATTACAGGTGCTCACCACCACCCCCAGCACATTTTTGTACTGTTTTAGTAGAGACAGGGTTTCACCAGGTTGGTCAGGCTGGTCTTGAACTCCTGACCTCAGATGATCCACCCTCCTTGGCCTCCCAAAGTGCTGGGATTACAGGCAGGAGCCAACATGCCCCATCCACACCTTTTATTTGTAATTAAAGTTTGTCCCAGATTTAATTTCTGCTAAATCCCACTCAAATTTTGCTATATTTTTCTACACTAGTACTTAAAGTTGCTAATAAAGGTGATCATCATCAGAATTGTGTCCTCTTGCTAGGGTGGATTGTGGGAGTAGACAGAGAGTAGTATCCATCTCTTGGAAAGGTAGATTAAAATAACCTGTTAGATATTTTAGATGTGCCACCCTCGAGAAGTGCAGCTCTGTCATCACTGTCAAGGTCTTAGATTAAACAACCACCATCCACTTCCCATATGATTTTAAAATCTTCTTAACTACTACTCCTGCCTTTAATCTTTTTTCTAATTTTACCCACACCCTCCTCAACAGCATAAATTGCTTTGATAATGACTCAATCACTTATTGTGATTTAACTGTATTCCACAACCATCAATGGCATTCTCTATTTTAACTATGATTACTTTATTTTGACTGGACTTTGCCCTCTATTACTCATAGATATCCTGCTCATAAGCAGCTGTTCAAAAGCATTTTCTTGCTTCGTCATGTAACATATAGCTTCATCAATGCTATAATAACACAGTAGATCATGCATTTGCTTTTTAGAAAGCTGTGGCATTATAATTACCTGTTTATTACAAACTCAAAAATAGACCCTGCCTCTTGTTCACATGTGAATTACCTGTATTTCTTACCAGAAGTAAGGAAGTATAAGACGTGAAGAAAAGTTTATTTTACTAGTAGTTATTTGGTACTTGAATTCTCTAGAGATGGAAGATGAATGTTGTTGCAAAGAAGCTTTGAGAAGTCCTCTGACAACGGAAGGTGGCCCCAGGTTGAATTTGCATTATATTTTATACAGAAGTGACTTTGCGTACAAAAAGAAGCTGACCACTTGGAGTAAAAGCCACAGGATGGTGGCTATAAAGACTTTAGACAAAATAGAACTATCTACTGGGGATTAATTAAATAATTATCTTGTAGCAAGCAATGTTCTGCTTCTAATATATTTTTGGTAAGTTCTGCTGGCTTACTTACTGGAGTAGATATTTTATAGTGAATTTGAAGAAGAACTGCTCCTTCTAAGTGAAGTCCAAGTGAGAACTCTGAACTTTTTTTCAACTTTTTCCATGTCTGTGAGTGTAAAAAGAATACAACTGAGCAAAAATTGTTGAATATGTATATTGCATCACTTTACAGGCATGCCTCCTTTTATTGTACTTCTTTTTATTTCACTTCAAAGATACTGAATTTTTTATGAATTGGAAGGTTTGTGGGAACTCTGTGTAAAGCCAGTCTGTCTGCACCATTTTTCCAACAGTATATGCTCACTTCATAGTTCTGTGTCCCATTCTGGTAATTCTCTTAATACTTCAAACTTTTTCATTAATATAGTATTTATTGTGGTGACCTATGATCAATGAGCTTGGATGTTACTATTGTAATTGTTTGGGTGCTACATGAAACTCACCCATATAAGATAGCAAAAGTAATCAATAATATTATTTGTGTTCTCATGTTCCACAGACTGGCTATTCCCATCTCTCTCTCTCTCTCTCTCTCTCTCTCTCTAGGCCTTCCTATTCACTGAGTCACAGGAATATTAAAATAAGGCCAATTAATAACCCTATGATGGCCTCTAAGTGTTCAAGTGAAAGCGAGAATTGTGCATCTTTCATTTTAAATCAAAAACTAGAAATGATTAAGCTTACTGAGGAAGTCATGACTCAAGTTGAGAAAGACTGAAAGCTAGGACTCTTGCACCAATCAATTATCCAAGTTGTGAATGCAAAATTCTTAAAGGAAATTAAAAGTACCAGTCCAGTGAATATAATAATGATATAATATGAGAAAGCAAAACAGCCTTATTTCTGATATAGAAAGTTTTAGTAGTCTGGATAGATCAGACTAGCCACAGCACTCTCATAAATAAAAGCGTAATCCAAAGTGAGGCCCTGACTCTCTTCAATTTTATGAAGAACTGAGAAAGGTGTGGAAACTACAAGAGAAAAATTTGAAGCTAGCAGAGGTTGGTCCGTAAGGCTTAGCAAAAGAAATTTTACCCTCACATTATAGTGCAAGGTGAAGCAGCTAGTGCTAATATAGAAGTTACAGAATATCATCCAGAAGATCTACTTAAGATAATTGATGAAGGTGGCTGCACTAAACAACAGATTGTTTAACGTAGATAAAACTGCATTCTGTTGGAAGAAGATGCTATCTAGGACCTTGATAGCTAGGCATAACTTTTCAAAGCTTCAAGGGACAGGTTGACTCTATTGTTGACACTAATGCACCTGATGACTTTCAGTTAAACTAATGCTGACTTACCATTCCAAAAATTCTAGGACTCTTAAGAATTATACTAAATCTACTCTTCTTGTACTTTATTAATGGAACAACAAAGCCAGGATGACACCTATCTTTTTATCACATGGTTTACTGAATGTTTTAAGCCTGCTGTTGGGATCTACTTCTCAGAAAAAAAAAAAAAAAAAAAACTTATTTAAAAATATTAATGCTCATTGAAAATTTGCCATATAGCGCAATATCTCTGATGGAGATGTACAAAGATATATCCTGCTAACATAACATCCATTCTGCAGCCCATGGACCAAGGAGTAACTTCAAGTCTTATTATTTAAGAACTGCATTTTGTAAGGCTATAGCTGACATGAATAGTGATTTCTCTGATAAATCTGGGCAAAATAAGTTGAAAACCTTCTCAAAAGGATTCACTATTTTAGATGTCATTGAGAATTTCTATAATTAATAATAAAAGGTCAAAATATCCATATTAAAAGAGATTTGGAAGAAGTTTACTCTAACTCTTACGGGTAACTTTGAGAGATTCAAGACTTTAGTGGAGTAAGCAACTGTAGATGTGGTAGAAATAGCAAGAGCACTTTTAATAGAGCTAGAAGTGGAGTGTGAAGTTGTAACTGAATTACTGCAATCTGATGATACAACTTTAATGGAGGAGAACTTACTTCTTATGGATGGGCAAAGACAGCGGTTTTTTGAGATGTAATCTACTCTTGGTGAAGATGCTGGAAACATTGTTGAAATGGCAACAAAGAATGTAGAATATTATATAAATTTAGCTGATAAAGCAGCAGCAGGATTTGAAATAATTGACTCTGATTTTGAAAGAAGTTCTACTGTGGGTGAAATGCTATCAGAGAGCATTGCATGCTACAGAGATATCTTCAGTGAAAGGAAGAGTCAATTGATGCAGCAAACTTCACTGTTGTCTTAGTTTATGAAATTGCCACAGGCAGCCCAGTATCCAGCACTCACTACCCTGATCAGGTAGCAGCCTCAAATTAAAGGCAGGACCCTCTACCAGCAAAAAGATTAGGCCTGAGTGAAGGTTCGATGATCACTAGCACATTTTAGCAATAAAGTATTTTTTAATTAAGGTTTGTACATTGTTTTTAGATAATACTATTGCACACTTAATAGAATACAGTAGAGTGTAAACATAACTTTTACATGTATGGGGAAACAAAAAACATTGTGTGAATCACTTTATTGTGATTTTTACTTTATTGTGGTGGTGTGGAAATGAACCCGCCCTAGTTCTGAGGTATGCAGGTAGTACTTTTAATTTTCTAGGACATACAACTAAAGGAAATAACATTTTATGGATTTTTAGCAGGATTTGGGGACAGATTTCTTCTTCCTGGGTAAAATTTCTGTAGCACAGTAGCAATAATTTGAGTATGTCGGAAGTGCTGGTAGCCTAAATGCTCAAAAGTTTGCCAAAAAGGAGAGTAATCAATAAATTGAAAGAGTAACAGCCTAAGCAAGTCCAGAGTTCTCCAATTTGATATATATGTATACTTATAAAAATTACATTAGGTATTAGCTACCTTTTATTTGGCACTTACCCTGTTATATCCACTACACTAAACATTGCACATATGTTCCTTAATACTTACAAAAATCACACAATGCTATTATTCTAACTTTACACATAATATAACTGAACGTGAAAGAAACCAAATATCATACAAGACCATGTAATAAATGGCAATGTAGGAATGCTAATAAAAATTCCTTCTAAGAGGGATTTGTTTTTTTTTTTTTTTTTTTTTGGATTTTGATAGCTATGCTTGTAATCCCCACAAGTAACTAAATTGATAGTGATTGAGTATGCTCCCCTTGGGTTCATTCAAAAACTACATAGAGTACAATAATTTTTATCTATAAATATAACAAATTCAGGAAGATGGCCTCTTCAATAAAGAAAAAATACATATTTATTTTTTGAAAAAAATTAGTGAATGTAATAGCTTTTCTTCCTTCAATTATCTAAGAGTATGTTTGCCTATATTTTGACATGTCTCAAAACATTGTGTTACAGTACTCATGTGTTTTTTCTTTGTGATTTTTTAATTCCTCATTTTCATTCCCTTAGGTAAACCAAGTCCCTCAGGTAAGCCACTATTGAAAGGCTGGAAGAATAGATTTAATGGCCTTGGTTTCTTAGTATTCTCCATTTTTTTAAATTACAAAATACAAACTTCTGTGAAGTTTGTAACTTCATTTAAATTCATTTAAATTCCTCAGTAATTGTTTTAACTGAAATTTTTATCACAATAGTTTTACTAGATTTAACACAAATTTATCTGTGATTTACTTAGTAAAAGCTGGAAAATACTGGCCATTATGCTAAAAATGCTTTTAAAAATGTAGGTAGTATTGATTGAGAGTGTATAACTGACCATTGACAAAGAGAGCTAATAAACAAAGGATTGTCAGAAAAAGTCTAGAACATAAGTTACACAAAAGTATATTCTTATTACAGCAGAGACGCAAAGCATTTCACACATAAAAAAAAAAAAAAAAACAGTTCAGTCAAGCTCAGTCATCACCCCTGTCTCAGAAGGGAAAGGATAGCCTTTTTGATACTGATTCAACTGTGCCCACTTACTGTAATCAGTGGCTAGTGAAATTCCAAATACTCAAATCTAGTCCTTTAGAAGCAGTGCTATTAAGTCATAATCTAAATTATAACTGCTGTGGTGATTGCTTCACACTTTGATTACAGGTTGCACTATGAGAAGACAGTGATACAGGTGTTAAATGATCATTCTAATGGACTCTCCATGAAGTGTTTGGCATAATGGGGCAGATGTGGCCCAGAATATCTTAGAATTTCTTCTCTATTTTCAAATAATGCCAGTAAATGCATTTTTAATTTTTAAAATTCCTTTATAGGATAACTAATTCCTTTAGTTAGGCATTTTTGTTACTGTAGATTTCAGAGAAATTTTATCAAGTCAATTGTGCATCCATCTTCATAATTAAAATTATTTGAAAAATTGTATATAGAATGTACCATGCCTTAGAAGCAAGGTGAAGCAGTCAAAAACATATTCAGGCAATTATTTTCTCCAAATATAATTAACCATTTATGCCCCCCAAATAATTTGAATCTGCAAAATTATTTCAAAATTCATAAGAAAGAAATGCAAGAGATTTACAAATTTCAGACTTTCTTTCATTATTTTTAATTATATATCCTGATATGGTTTCACTGTGTCCCCATTCAGGTCTCAACTTGGATTATATCTCCAAGAATTCCCACATGTTGTGGGAGCAACCCATGGGGAAGTAATTGTATCATGGGGTCTGGTCCTTCCTGTGCTATTCTTGTGATAGTGAATAAGTCTCATGAGATCTGATAGGTTTATCAGGAGTTTCTGCTTTGTTTTTTTTTTTTTTTTTGAAACGGAGTTTCACTCATGTTACCCAGGCAGGAGTGCAATGGCGCGATCTCGGCTCACCGCAACCTCCGCCTCCTGGGTTCAGGCAATTCTCCTGCCTCAGCCTCCTGAGTAGCTGGGATTACAGACACACACCACCATGCCCAGCTAATTTTTTGTATTTTTAGTAGAGACGGGGTTTCACCATGTTGACCAGGATGGTCTCGATCTCTTGACCTCGTGATCCACCCGTCTCGGCCTCCCAAAGTGCTGGGATTACAGGCTTGAGCCACCGCGCCCGGCCTTCTGCTTTGTTTATTCCTCATTTTCTCTTGCTGCGGTGATGCAAGTAGTACCTTTCACCTCCCACCATGATTCTGAGGCCTCCCCAGCTACGTGGAACTACAAGTCCAATTAAACCTTTTTTTCTTCTCAGTCTCAGGTATGTTGTTATCAGCAGCATGAAAAAGTACTAATATAACAAAATGGTACCAGGAGTGGGATGCTGCTAAAAAGATATTTGAAATGTGAATGCAATTTTGGAACTAGGTAACAGGCAGAGATTGGAACAGTTTGAAGGGCTCAGAAGAAGACAGGAAAATGTGGGAAAGCTTGGAACTGCCTAGAGACTTGTTGAATGGCTTTGAAAAAAATGCTGATTGTCATATGAACAATAAGGTTCAGGGTGAGGTGGTCTCAGATGGAGATGAGAAACTTGTTGGGAACTAGAGAAAAGGTGACTCTTGTTATGGTTTAGCAAAGACACTAGTGATATTTTGTCCTTGCCATAGAGATTTGTGTAACTTTGAACTTGAAAGAGATGATTTAGGGTATCTGGCAGAAGAAATTTCTAAGCAACAAAGCATTCAAAAAGTGGTTTGGGTGCTATTAAACACATTCTGTTTTAAAAGAAAAATAGAGCATAAAAGTTTAGAAAATTTGTAGTCGATGATGCGGTAGAGAAGAAAAACCCATTTTTGGAGGAGAAATTCAACACAGTTGCAGAAATTTGCATAAGTAGCAAGGAGCCTAATGATAATCCCCAAGACCATGCGGAAATAGTCTCCAGGCCATTTCAGAGACCTTCACAGCAGCCCCTGCCATCACAGGCCCAGAGGCCCAGAAGGTAAAAGTAGTGTCTTGGGCTGGGCCCAGGGACCCCCTGCTGTTTTCAGCATACAGAGTTGGTGCCCTGTGTTCCAGTTGTTCCAACTGTGGCAGAAAGGGGTCAATGTAGAGCTTCGGCTGTGGCTTCAGAGGGTGGAAGCCCCAAGTCTTGGCAGCTTCCATGAGGTGGTGAGCCTGTGGGTGCACAGAAGTCAAGAATTGGGATTTGGGAACTTCCACCTAGATTTCAGAAGATATACGGAAATGCAGGATGCTCAGGAAAAGTGTGCTACAGGGGCAGGGCCTTTATGGAGAACCTCTTCTAGGGCAGTGTGGAAGGGAAATGTGGGATTGGAGCCCCCACACAGAGTCCCTACTGGGCCACTGCCTAGCAGAGATCTGAAAAGAGGGCCACCATCCTCCAAACCCCAGAATGGTAGATCCACCAACAGGAAGGGATGATTGGCTTTGAAATGTGAGAACATGAGATTTGAAGGGGCCAGGGGTGGAATGATATGGATTAGCTGTGTCCCCATTCTAATCTCAAGTTTCATTGTATCTCCTAGAATTCCCACGTATTGTAGGAGGGACCAAGGGGGAAGAAATTGAATCATGAGGGCTGGTCTTTCCTGTGCTATTCTTGTGATAGTAAATTAGTCTCACGAGACCTGATGGGTTTATCAGGGGTTTCCACTTTTGCTTCTTCCTCATTTTCTCTTGTTGCCGTGATGGAAGAAGTGCCTTTCATCTCACAACATTATTGTGAGTCCTCTCCCACCATGATTCTGAGTTCTCCCCAACCACGTGGAACTGTGAATCCAATTAAACCTCTTTTTTCTTCCCAGTCTCAGGCATGTCTTTACTTCTATGGATTGGGCGGACAGAGTTCTGCCTTACCAATGGAATTTTCACCTTGTACAAGTAAAAAAAAAAAAAAAAAAAGCAGTCAAGCACAGTGGCTCACACTTGTAATTCCAACACTTTGGGAGGTCAAGGCAGATGGATCAACTGCGGTCAGGAGTTCGAGACCAGCCTGACCAAAATGGTAAAACCTTGTCCCTACTAAAAATACAAAAACTAGTGAGGCGTATTGGCAGGTGCCTGTAATCTCAGCTACTCTAGAAGCTGAGGCAGGAGAATTGCTTGAACCTGGGAGGCGGAGGTTGCAGTAGGCAGAGATCATGCCACTGCACTCCAGCCTAGGCAACAGAGTGAGACTTCGTCTAAAACAAACAAACAAACAAACAAAAATTTTTCTCTCTTTTTGTGTCTATGTGCCTGCTTTTATTAGAAATAATGCTTATGTAAACCCACATAATTGCAGAGCAGAGTTCAGTGAGACAGTGGACATAATTTTATCAGGCTGAACTACTACAGGACACAGACTGTATCTTGTTCATCATTATATGGTGATCAATGCCTGCTCAGTGACTGGATCTCAGATACTTCAAAATTGCAGTTTTATTGAATTTCTGAATGAGCAAATTGAAACCCAAAGAAAGAAGCTATTTACCTAAGACCTTGTAACCGTAAAGAACAGTCAGAAGCAGGTCCTAGATTTTAGAATATTAGTTCATTATGATTTTCTATTACAATTATTAATGGACTCAGATACATCTTAATAAGGTAACACAATGTTTCTTTTTCTTATTTCAAAGAGATAATTGACTACTTACAAAATGTAAACAGATACCAAATAGAAACTTACTTTAGCTGGATTCTGAAATTTCCAGTGGTGAGACCTAGAGTGTTTACAAGTTCTCTAGACCACTGTATAAAATGTAATTTAGCATTGCAGGCAAGTTTGATTTAAAAGATAAGTCAGCATTCTCTAGTGCATTTTGTGCTTGCTAAATTAAAAATAGCAGAAACACAGAGCTAACTAGCCATTGGAACTATCTAGAATTGACAGGTTGATAACCAGAGGCAACTGAATTATTTCTTTGCAGAATGCTAACTAATTTAATAGAAAATTTAATTAAAAGAACATCAAAGTCACCTTTCCTTCTAATAGAGAGCACCTGCAACATGGAAAAGTGATTTGTTTGGATTGCTACATTTTCAATGTTTCACAAGAAGTTGACTGCACACACATGCCCATTAAAGATATTTGTTGATAAAGAAACACGTAAGAATTGAAAGATGATTCATTCCTTAAAAATTAAAAATGACTCATTTCCTGAAAAAGAATATTGTTTGTGATATCAAATATGGCAATATAAACATTGCTAGCCATCTTCCCTGAGATTTGCCAAGATTGGACACAATAATTAGAAACACGAGTTTAATATTTTGTTTTTTTAAGATACTTAGTAAGAGATCATTTTGAGAAAATTACCTCAATGACACATGTTGATTATACTTTATCTTGAAATGAATACCATAAAATTTACTCTTCAATTGCTAAAAGTATCTGAGTAATTTTCAATATGCCAATTTATTAGTCAGCCTGATACACCTGCCAAAATAAAATACAACATTCGCATTTTTAGTCTATTGTAAAGAAAATTTCTGAAATTTTTTCAGACGTATAGTACTAAATCTACCTGCTGACATGTAAGTATTGCTCTTAGAAACAAATTAATATTTCTTTAGCTATAACAAAGATAAGAACATGGTGTGTATTCACAATGTTCTTACATATCAAGAGAGGGGAAACATATTTAGATTAACAAATATATAGGGAATTCCTGTGTTAGTAATAAGGGAAATATATTCATTTAGGTTAGTAAAATGATATTTAGCTCCCCATTTCCTTAAGATTTTAATGTAAGCTGTTAAAAGTTAAAAGGAAAATGGAAGATATTTCTAAAAAGAATCAGGAACATATTACTATTATTTCTTCAATCATAAATTAGCAACATGATGCAATATGAAAAAGGCAAGTCTCAAATATAATCTACATTCTTTTATCTGACGAGCCCTACATGGTAATTTTGATTGCTATAATACAGAGGAAGGGTAGGATATAATAGAAAAGAAGGGTAGGATGACAGAAAAGTAAAGTAGATAAATCAAAAACAGTAAAAGAAAATTGAAGATTAAAGTTATTATTTTTAAAAAATCCTAAGCTCATATATAGCAGTATTATTTTCTCTTGTTTATCTTACTGTATTAGATGAGAATATAATTTTGCTGAATTGATTAGTCATTTGGTTCAATTATACAATAATATGTAATCGTATGATGACTCTAAAGTAATTACAAGGCTTATGATTGTATAATTTCAATAAATCTGCATTTATGTATTTGTTGGACAGGGGAAACAATAGATAGAATGGAATATATTTTTGTTAACTTTAGTCTTTGTTTTACTTATTGTTTTTTTTCTACAGATGTTATTGTTTGCATTTTTTTTTTTTTTTTTAGTTTATATCAGTTATGTGGATATTTATTTTCCATTATCCAAAGTCAGAGTTACTTTTTCGGTTCCTCATCAAATTCTACTCACTCTCCTATTCCTCTTCCAGATTACACTGAAGAATCTGTCACTGATATTAATGTCTGTGTAAAGTTGTTTATGTAGGGCTTTGCAATTGTGTTGCCTCTTTGATTTCTTTCTTAAGTCCTTCTTATCTCAACACTGCTTCTCTCTTTCAGCCTAACTCTTAATCCTCAACTGATACCCTACAGGTAGAGTTCCCTTATCTGAAATGCTTCAGACAAGAAATGTTTCAGATTTTGGATTTTTCTGATTTTGAAATATTTGCATGTGCCTAATGAGATAGCTTAAGGGTGGGATCCAAACCTAAGCACACAATTCATTTAAGTTTCATATACATGTTATACACTATCAAAGGTAATTTCGTATAATATTCTTAATAATTCTGTGCATTAAAAAAAGTTGTGTTAAATACTTTTGTGTGAAACTTTTATTTGTGGTGTCACAATGGCACCCAAAAAGTTTGAAATTCTGAAGTATTTTGGATTTTGAATTTTTGGACTGGTGGTGCTCAACCTATATTTAGTCATATTGATATGAATGAACTTGTCTAAGAAAATTTCAAGATTTTATATTTTAATCCTCTCTGTATGGAATGCCATTTTCTTTCCTCTGTTTTCCTCCCAGTTTTTACTTTAGTGTCTCTTGCTTATCCTTCATAATAATGCCCAGTCGCTAACTCTACCAAAAAGTTTCCTGGATTTCACAAGTTGTGAGTATGGAACCTCTGTAATTCCCTAAAACACTAACCGTTTTTACTCTACAAATAGAATAGAGAGTTCTGTATCTCTATCCTAGAGTGAACTAATGAGCACACTATAACATATCCCTGTGGTGAAGTTATTCCATCTCAGGAACTCTGCAGGTTCTGCCTTTTGGATTTAAATTCTAACCTGGTTTCATTGTTTTATTGAAGCCTTTCAGATTCACCCTATAGTAAGAGTATCCACTTGGCACAATTGTAGAAGCTACTTCTTGATCCAAGGCTCTTGGTCTATGCTTGTTATTTAAGAACCTGCAGTGCCTTGCTGCAGCACAGTGCTGACCCAGTATAACTCTGCAATAACTGAAATGTTCTATATACGCATTGTCTGACACACTAGCCATAGCTCCATGTGGTTAATGAGGACTAGAAATATTGCCATTGTGAAAAAGGAAGTGAATTTTTATTTTTAAACAAATTTAATAAATTTAAATAGCCACATGTGGCATATGGCTATTTGCATGGTACCAAGGGATACACAGAGAATACACAGTAAAGAAGCACTGGGGCTCCTTAGTTTACCTATAAGACCTATTGGACAGCATAGGTCTTGAGTATTGGAACCCCAATCTCAGGTATCTTTTCTGGAAATTAGTTAATGAATTACTTTATTTCTTGGAAAATGAACTCTCAGGATCTGGGAATGGAAAGAAACTTTACTAAATGAATGTTAGAAAGCATAAGAAAAGAACTTCCCTGCTCATTTTCTCATCTTTACGATAACAAGATAGGCTGTTATTTTATTTGGGGCTCTGTAACTATAGCCTTAGAATTTATGGGTAAATAACTATGAGATATCACCTCACACCTGTTGGGAAGGCTATTGTCAAAAGGACAAAAGATAACAAATGTTAGCCAGGATGTGGAGCAAAGGGAGTGCTAGTACACTGCTGGTAGGAATGTAGATTGGTGTAGTTATTGTGGAAAGCAGTATGGAGGTTCCTAAATAGAAAATAATCTGGGTATAAACACAAAGGAGATGAAGTACTCATCTCATGAAGACATCTGTGCTCCCATGTTCATTGTAGTATTATTTATAATAGCCAAGGCAGGGAAACAGCCTAAGTGTCTGTCAATGGACAAATGGATAAAGAAAATGTGTTGTATTGTATGTGTGTGTATATAATGGAATATTATTCAGCCTTAAAAAGGATATACTTCCAATTGCTAGAATGTAGATGAACCTGGAGAACATTACAGTAGGTGAAATAAGTCAGATACAGAAAGAAAAATATTGGATGATCTCACTGATATGTGAAGTCTAAATTTTAAGATATAGAGATGGGTATAAAGCAGTAAGTACCAGGGCCAAGGAGAGGGATAAATTGGAGAGACGTATGCAGATTACAGGACACAAAGTAGCACACAGGTAGGATGAATAAATCTCGAGATCCAATGTACAATCTGAGGACTATAGGTAATAAACTTGTATTGCATTAGGGATTTTTGTTAAAGTAATAGATTTTAGCAGCTTCATCACAAAAAAAGTGACTGTGACATGATGGATACGTTAATTTGCTTCACTATAGTAATTATTTTACTATTTATATATATATTCCATAACATTATGCCATAAACTTCAAATACACACAATAAAATATTTTTAAAAAATTATAAGTATACAGCATGGACTCTTCTCCAAATCATGACTATAGCACATAGCTTTGTGCAAGCTACTTCTGAATTTTAGGATATTGTCTTTAACGCATGAAGTAGGATAATAATAATAACAATATACATACATACTGACTGTTTCCTGTGAACCTCTGATTTTACCTTAATCTCTGCAGTATTTTGCCTGAGTATCATGCTTTTCTGGCAATAAAACGAGATATTTAGAAAAATACATCTAGCTAAGTTTCAGACATATATGATGCAATTGATACAATATTATTTATTTCTTCTTTCTCTGGGTATGCTATCAGAACATAACTGTGTAGATAGCGGGGTCAGATACCTGAGTTAAAAATTATTAGCCAAGTGATCGTGGGCAAATTACTTTTTTTTTTTGTATAATATCTACATCTAAAATGGGAACGATAAAGGTATCTAGTCCATTGGATTGTTGTTAGGATCTAATTGGTTAATGCATATAAAAAGCTTAGAGGAGACCCGGTGCGGTGGCTCACGCCTGTAATCCCAGCACTTTGGGAAGGCAAGGTGGGAAGATCACAAGGTCAAGAGATCGATACCATCCTAGCCAACATGGTGAAACCCTGTCCCTACTAAAAATACAAAAATTAGCCAGTTATGGTGGCACATGCCTGTAGTCCCAGCTACTCAGGAGGGTGAGGCAGGACAATCACTTGAACCTGGGAGGGGGAGGTTGCAGAGAGCCAAGATCATGCCACTGCACTACAGCCTGGTGAAAAAACAAGAACTCTATATAAAAAAAAAAAAAAAAAAGAAAGAAAAAAAAGAAAAGAAAAGCTTAGAGGAGCATCTAGCACAATCTTAGCACTCAGTAATTTTTGTCTGTCATTATTGTTGTCATCATTATCTCATTATCATCAGCATCATGTAAGTGTTTTCATAACTTGCTTCTAAACCATCAGCTTCACAGGACTAAATGTGAGGAAATAAGTGGGAGGTACTTTTGATTTTAAGCGTATAGGAGTACTTTAACTATTTTACTTAGCTTAAACAACTGTGATGACAGTATTGTGGTTTGGTGAAAAGGATATGGAGTTTGGAGTAAAAAAATGATATTACTCAATGGCTTTGTATAAATTGCTTTATCTCTTTCATCCTCAGCTTTCTCACTTATAAAAGAAAAAGAATAAAATTCCTGATCTGTCTCACTGAGTTTTATTACATGAGAACATGTGCAAAGTATCTCACACATTACTCTGTCACATAATAAATCCTTAATAAATATTACTTCCTCACATCCTGCCTATTTTAAGTTAGACTACATTCACTAAATGAATTTTAAGAAATTCAGAAATACACCTTGAATAAACACTAATTATACGTGTCTTACATTTTTTAAAAGATAATCCTTTGTATCTAAATCTTCATAGAAATCTGACTATACATACGTAAATGCACGTAAGAAATTAGCTCAACCTCTCATTTATTGTCTCAGCAAAGGGACTAGACTGGTCTAGTGGGCAGAGTACTGAAATGGGAGTTAGCAGCCATTGCCTATGTGTCCTGCTTAGCTTCTGAGTTTTGAGGTGTTTGTTAGGAAAGTCACTTGTCTTCTCGTTGCTTCAGTCCCTCCAGCTGTGTAGGAAATCTCATACTTTTCAATAGGAAAATTTATAAAATTAAGGAAGAACCACAGTTGAGACACATGTTCTCTCCCTGCTAAGCTTAAATTCTCTTACCATGTCTGGTGTACTAGTAGTGTGTCTAAAGTTGGCAACATGCCAAAGTCACACAGCCAGAATTAGGATGTTAAGAACAATTGGAGCTTTTTCACTGACCCCAAAATTACCACATTACATATTTTGCAAATGGATTACCTTCTTTTCCACATGTCCCACCCACAGCCTGGCAGAGATCTAATGATTTTTCAAGGATCAGTTTAAATGTCAACTCTTCTTTGAAGGCCTTACCAAAACCCTTTGGCTCTGCTACCTGGACTGAATCCTTCTAACCATCTTTTATAATTCTATGTCACTTAATACAAGTAATTAGAATAATGTAGGATAGTTATCACATTTTATCATAGTACACCTGTTTAGATGTGTGTTTCCAATCCTAGACTGGAAGTTTTGTGATGAAAAAAACTCTTTTGTGTCTGTCTGTTTGTTTCAATTTGTGCCTAACACAGCCTGGAATACAGTTAAATATTCTATATATTTTATTTAAATTAAATGAAGATTTTACTAACTTCTTGGCATATCCTCTAACTTATTTTACCTCACTGAATTAAATGCTCTTATTAAATTATTATGCCAAGTTATTATTTTGCTATTTGATGATAATTTGTGGTTTCAGACAGTATTAGATACTAAACTGAAGATCATGAAACCACTGAAATAAAAAGAAATGCTCTTTTAAATTAATAATATATAAGAAGTTATCAATCTCCCATATGTATTCATTTTGAACAGATATGTGAATATTCACACACAGATACACACACAGTAAACAAACATGCCTGTAAACATGTGTCAATTTAGTATATAACAAGAGATAGCAGTTTCAAACAAAATTTCCCTCATGGCTTATATTTGGCATACATAATAGTAAACAGACTCTACTTTTGTTAAAAATGAGTCAAATGTTATTATAAATGTGAAAAATATCAATCTGTCAAATGATGCTATAGTGTAAAGTTTGCATTTCACATATATTTGTTCTGGAAATAGATTAGTACCCTAGGCACTTAATAGCTGTTTGGACTAGTAGTTTTCAATGCATATATTTAAGTTGTATCCTCACTAAACTAAAATATCTGCTGAAATCAGTAAAATGTAACCTTTCTTTCTCTAATATTGTACCAAAGATTTTGCTCTACTCTTTGCTCTACTCATTTCTGAACAACAGGAAACCAATCTTAAGACTAAAGATTTTGTAAAGTTAATTGGAAGGAATAGATACATTCTAGAATATCAGCTGTTTAATGATCTTGGCTGTACTGCTCTCCAATTAGTTCTGGGTCACCAATTAATTCTTTTCCAGGTGCCCAGGATTCCTGGATACCGGCACTGAAATGAGTTCTCTTTCACCTAGTGCTCCAACTAGACTAATGACTTTGACCTTGGCCAGACTTGGACAGCAGTTTTCTCAATTTAAAAAAAAGTACCCTTTCCACTTTAAGAATGGGGCAAATTATAGTAAACCCAAACAGAACTTCATGGTCATGCATTTTTATTTGTAATCTAACAAAGTTCACTTGGGACACTGGCTTCCTACAGCTATCATGCTTGTATTTTCTTCCAACTGTGTACTTTACCACAATCCTTGAAAACATTCTGGGACTTTGTTTTACAAATTATTTCCTCCCTCTACGGTTTTTTGTTTTGTTTGCTTGCTTGTGCTGATGAAAAGAGTTAAACTCTGTAAAAAATTTGAAAGAGATTTATTGTGAGTCAAATATGAGTGACCTAGGCCTATGACACAGCCTAGGAGATAGCGAGAACATATGCCTAAGATGATCGGGCTACAGCTTGGTTTTATTCATTTTAGGGAGACATAGATATCAATCAATAATATATGAAAGACATACATTGGTTCAACCTGGAAAAGCAGGGCCACTCAAAACAGGGGCCTTCTGATTGATAGGTGGATTCAAAGATTTGGTGTACATTTATTTGCTTTTTCATTTTGCACACTCTCTTCAATTTCCTGGTTTCTCCATGTTGTCAATTATTCAAGCAATCCCTTCACTAATAAGCAAGAGACCTCCTCTTAAATATATTTCCGAACAAAATTTCTAGCTTTCATAACTATAATTTTTTACAAGGAAATTCTACCATTGCTGCCCGTAAGTCTTTATCTTATGACACATTTATTTATTAACACAAAGTTATATACCTCTTCCCATGAAAAAGAATCATGTCATTGATTTTTTCTTCTTAAAGGTGGTCAACAAACACAATCACATTTAATGACCTCATTCTATTCCATCTCAGCAGAGTTTCATATTGTAAATTGTTTTATCATAGCTTCCATCTCATTGTACTGCCTTTGTTTCTCTAGATTCTCAAGATTGTAAACTTGAATCTGGTTTTCATGACAGCTTTGCCTCTTCCTTACTGAGCAATACTTAAAATTACATAATGTCTCTTGGCTTCTACTTCTTCATGAATAAAATTAGAATGAAAATATATACCCTTTGAACAACTTCTTGACAAATTTGTTGCCAATTATAATCATCTTTTTAACTCTTACTGAAAGTGATCTGTGTCTTTGATGCCCCCAAAGAGAAGAGGACAATATAATTAATTGTTCAAATTTAATCACATTTTAAGTAAGAGAGTATGTTATTAATAATTTTTGGGGAACAATATAAGTAAGCAAGTACTATCTCAAATAAAGTACCAAGTATGGTTAACCAATTGATAGTGTACCTTTTGTTTTTCCACTTTGTATTTGTTAACTTTGACTTTCCTGAGAATGCATCTTCTCTTTCTCTACAATAAACAAATCTTTCTCATTTCTGTTCAGGTCTGTCCCCGAAATGTCCCACAATTCATTCAACTCTAACCAACTAGTACTTCCCTTTCCATGTAAGTACAACCAAAATGAAATCCAGAGGTGTAGTAGTGATGCATTGCATTTTGATATTACTTAGTATATTTTGTATTATATTTAGTGTCAATAACATATAATAATAGATTTTATTTCTAAAGTGTTTCTCTCTTTTTAGCATATACTTTTTGTGAATGTAACATACTTGGAAACTCTGTGTATTCTTCATGGCTTCTGAAATATAGATAAGCAATTAGTGAATATTTATTAAATATCTGTTGATTGAATTTTAAATTTATTATTGTAATATTTTAGTTGAGCCTGGATAGTGGATATGCTGAGTTATTTTCTAAAATTATTCTACACTTTCTTATTTTGTGATTTGCCAAAAGTCTAACAGTTATTTTCAGAAGGAAAAAATTTTTTTAGGAGCAAAATTAAGGAAAAAATTGACTTGTAGGGACTCCCACAAGATCCTCAACTGGATTAACATGAACATAAAACAAACAAACAAAAAACAAAAAAGAAAATGAATCAGCAGCATGTAGTCTTGTCACATATGTAGAGAGGAAAAAGTTAATCTTTGGGGGATGAAAGAGGAATAATACAGCCTAATTTTTGGTATCATTTGATAGATTTCACCTCCCCCAGAGCTCAATTATTTTCTAGCCCTATCAGGATGAATGTATGAATGTCACTATTAGAATGCTCAAAGAGCAAAACAGAAACATAAGAGTTCCAAATAACTGTCTATCAAAATGAAAACAAAAACAAAACAAAAATCTATTTACTTTAACCCTCATTCCCTTACGTTTTTCTTTTAAAATCAGAAGTTTCAAGAGGCTTGATTCGATTTGCATCAAATCTTTTTACCCACTATATTGTATAGTAACAATGATCTAATTGTGCAAAATAGTCTGACTCCATTCCTTACATTTAATTGTTGACACTTTTTGCGCCTCACCACTCCTCCTTCCATTGCTCTGCCATATCAGAGTGAGATAGAAGAGTCAAGATGCTCCCTTCTGTGCTGCCCCAAGGAAATTTAAACCATGCAAGCCCTGACCTTTTAATAAGAACATTCTCCTCTGCCCCATCACAAGCCACACTAAAAACAAACAGCTGATGGTTGTTTTTCTTTCTCTGCTCTCTCAAGTCCTCTTTAGATCAACTTGCCAACCTGTGCTGCTATCTCACAAAAGCATTATTACGTGAAAATTAATCTTTCCATACTCTTTTAGTGCACATGTGACATCATCAGTGTTAATATCTGAACCACATATTGGATGGTGGATCTCTCTTGGTTCTGTAGCATAATCACAGCACTGTGGGGTAAAACTGGGGTAGAAAGTTTCTAAATTTATATAGACATATATATCACTAACATAAATTATTTATATATGAAAAATGAAAGAAGGGATATCATGACAAATACTACAGATTTTAAAAGAATAAAGGACTATAGCCTATAATATGATAATTTAGAAGAAATGAACAAATACTTTTTAAAAATTCACAAGTATAAGCCAGAAGAGGGTGGGGGTCAATATTCAAAATCCTTAAAGAAAAGAACTTGCAACCTAGAATTTTATATCCAAACTAAGCTTCATAAGTAAAGGAGAAATGAAGTCCTTTAAGGACAGGCAATTGCTGAGGGATTTTGGCACTACCAGACCTGCCTTGCAAGAGCTCCTGTAGGAAGCACTAAACACAGAAAGGAAAAACCAGTACCAGCCACTGCAAAAAAGAATGAAATGGTAAAGACCAAAGATGCAATGAAGAAATTATGCCAACCAAAGGGCAAAACAACCAACTAGTAATAAAATGGCAGGATCAAGTTCACACATAACAATATTAACGTTAAATGTAAATGGACTAAATACCCCAATTAAAAGACACAGACTGGCAAATTGGATAAAAATCCAAGAACCATCAGTGTGCTGTATTCAGGAAACCCATCTCATGTGCAAAGACACACATAGACTCAAAATAAAGGTATAGAAGAAGATTTACCAAGCAAATGGAGAGCAAAAAAAAAAAAAAAAAAAAGCAGGGGTGGCAATCTTGGTATCTGGACTTTAAACCAACAAAAATCAAAAGAGACAAAGAAGGGCATTACATAATGGTAAATGGATCAATACAACAAGAAGAGCTAACGATCCTAAATATATATGCACCCAATACAGCAGCCCCTAGATACATAATGCAAGTCCTTAATGACCTACAGAGAGACTTAGACTCCTGCACAATAATAGTGGGAGACTTTAACACTCCACTGTCAATATTAGACAGATCAACGAGACAGAAAATGAACAAGGAAATACAGGACTTGAATGCAGATATAGACAAAGTGAACTTAATAGACATTTACAGAACTCTTAACTCCAAATCCACAGAATATACATTCTTCTTGGCACCACATCGCACTTACTCTAAAATAGACCACATAATTGGAAGTAAATCACTCCTCAGCAAATGCAAAAGAACAGAAATCATAACAAACAGCCTCTCAGACCACAGTGAAATCAAATTAGAACTCAGGATTAAGAAACTAACTCAAGACTGCACAACTTTATGGAAAATGAACAACGGGCTCCTGAATGTAGACTGAATAAATAATGAAATGAAGGCAGAAATAAAGATGTTCTTCAAAACCAATGAGAATGAAGACACAACATACCAGAATCTCTGAGACACATTCAAAGCAGTGTCTAGAGGGAAATTCATAGCAATAAATGCCCACATGAGGAGCAAGGAAAGGTCTAAAATCGACACCCTATCATCAAAATTGAAAGAGTTAGAGGAACAGATTTAAAAAAAAAAAACATAAAAGCTAGCAGAAGACAAGAAATAACTAAGATCAGAGCAGAACTGAAGGAGATAGAGACACAAAAACCCTTCAAAAAATCAACAAGTACAGGAGCTGGTTTTTTTGAAAAGATCAACAAAAAAGATAGACTGCTAGCCAGACTAATAAAAAAGAGAGAATAATCAAATAGATGCAATAAAAAATGGTAAAAGGAACATCACCACCGATTCCATAGAAATACAAACTACCATCAGAGACTACTACAAAAAACTCTGTGCACACAAACCAGTAAATCTGGAAGAAATGGATAAATTCCTGGACACTTGGACTCTTTCAAGACGAAACCAGGAAGAAGTTGAATCCCTGAATAGACCAATAACAAGGACTGAAGTTGAGACAGCCATTAATAGCCTATCAACTAAAAAAAGCCCAGGTCCAGACGGGTTTACAGCCTAATTCTACCAGACGTACAAAGAGGAGCTGGTACAATTCCTTCTGAAACTATTCCAAACAATACAAAAAGAGGGAATCCTCCCCAACTCATTTTATGAGACCAACATCATCCTAATACCAAAACTGGGCAGAGATGCAACTAAAAAAGAAAACTTCAGACCAATATCTGTGATGAACATCAACGCAAAAATCTTCAATAAAATACTGGCAAACAGACTGCAACAGCAAATCAAAAAGCTTGATCATCATGATCAAGTAGGCTTCATCCCGGGGATGCAAGGCTGGTTCAACATATGAAAGTCTATAAATGTAATCCATCACATAAACAGAACCAAAGACAAAAACCACATGATTATCTCAATAGCTGCAGAAAAGGCCTTTGACAAAATTCAACAGCGCTTTATGCTAAAAACTCTCAATAAACTAGGCATCGATAGTACATATCACAAAATAATAAAAGCTATTTATGACAAACTCACAGCCAATTTGATACTGAACAGGCAAAAACTGGAAGCATTCCCTTTGAAATCTGGCACAAGACAAGGATGCCCTCTCTCACCACTCCTATTCAATATAGTATTGGAAGTTCTAGCCAGGGCAATCAGGCAAGAGAAAGAAATAAAGCTTATTCAATTAGGAAAGGAGGAAGTCAAATTGTCTCTATTTGCAGATGGCATGATTGTATATTTAGAAGACCCCATTGTCTCAGCCCAAAATCTCCTGAAACTGATAAGCAACTTCCGCAAAGTCTCAAGATGCAAAAATCAATGTGCAGAAATCACAAGCATTTCTATACACCAATAACAGACAAACAGAGAGCCAAATCAT